>NC_083345.1:103721186-103876186 GCF_019175385.1 Lycium barbarum
TACGTAAATTACTTTTATACAAATCAAGTTCATATAATACTAATTTATACTACCTTTTTTTTTTTTTTTTTTTTTCATGAATGCTCATACTAGACATATTTGTAGGCAAAATCTAATACAAGTTGGGCAAGAAATTACTGCCGTAAGACTTGTGAACAAAGATTTCTACTTTGTAAAAGAAACTTAACCTCGGCAAAAAGACCTAGCTGCCAGTTAATAAATCTGCTGTTTTTCAACAAAGCAACTTTATAATTTGTGAAATAGCAAAGAGTCACCGGCTGAGCAAAAAGCCAACAACCACTGCTGTTGATCCTTAACACAATTAAAATTAATATCGTCCTGATTTCATTCGTCGCACCAAATATCATCATATTCTCTCATGTTTAAGATTTAACAAAACATGAAAAACAATGTCAAGACAAAAATCATATTTTAATCATGTTATCAGGTTATCTATTTAGATGCAAGCAGGCTCTTGATGTCAATTGATGGATATCAGGCATACACAGCGGAAGCAAAAAGTCAGGATCGAACTTACATGTAATATAGATAACACATAATCAAGATATTAATCAACCATAGAATTGATACTTATCTCTTGAAGCGTGACCGCGACCAAGAATCGAATCTTCAACCACGAGCACACACCATCCAGTTGATCGTCATCCTTCAGTTCCACAGTCTTCTGTTGTGTAACCCGAATAATACCAGAATTTGTGAAATTCGTGTGGGCGAATTTCTATGGAAAAAGAGTAGAAACTTGTAAAACTCTCAGCCTCCTTATGGAATAAGACCCCTATTTTATATCTACAGGTTTAGGGTTTTTCCCTTTTCCAAAACCTATTGGGTCTTTATTTTTCACCTAGAAATAATATTCTATATAATTCTTTATTATTCGGGCACAGTAGGGACCACAGAATTTAATATCGAGGCTTCCTATTATGGAATTAATTCAAGAAATCTGAATTAATCATACCATAATAAATTACGAATTATTCCACTAAAAAATCGTAATTGCACTCCTCAGTTCAATTTCAAAATCATACATTAAAACTTATTTAACTCCTCATGTTAAGATTACAGATACCAATCAATTAAATTAAATTACTGACAATTTAATTCATTGACTAATTGAATCCTTTATATTTCTGCTTAACTTACATCATGTGACGGATACAAAATCCACCTGCAGGGTTTTCACATGAGACTTATAAGCATCCATAAAGGGGTATCATCAATCTCAAAGTCAAGACATGGATTCTATCAACTAATTATTATTTCACAAATGTAATTTGCCATTATCCAATTCACCGGGAATACATAGACCCGCAATTGAGTCGTACCTTTTAGTAAATCAAAATAATGAACAAATCACATTGATCATAATAATTATATCAAGATTAAGAGTATAAGTACATTTAATGAACTAGAGAATTTGTTTTATATATTCAGTACAAAAACACTTATCTCTACTTGGTTCGTTCAATACATACAAAATGTACTAGCACAAGAAGACGAAACTATACCGTTCCCATAATGAAGATACATTATATTAATCTTGGGCTACAATCATACCGATGGCTTTGTCCAATTTTCATCTTAGATTGTGAACATAAATTTCATACTTATAAGACCGACGATTTAATCTTCCGTGTATAAGCTAAACTCTATACACTAAATCATCTACTATATAAGTAAAGGACACACATGCTGGTACATGATCTATTTAATTCTTTATTAAACAATGAATAAATAATTGTTATATAATAAATACTATATCCAAACACATGGTTAATAGTATATATCCCAGCAATCTCCCACTTAGACTTTTAACCATGACAATTGTTAGAATATACCATGTCTAAACGCATGGTTAATGGTATATACCCCAACAATCTCCCACTTAGACTTTTAACCATGCATTTACCACTTTCACATGTATTCCTTTTGCACGACTACCAAAAGTCTTAGCGACTAAGCTCTTTGCTAAAATTAACTTACCAAGTTGTTTTCTGATGTAACTTCGTCTAGTAGTGCTTCGTCGTAAATGACCGGTTCTGTACTAAGATCTTCAGGGATCCTATCATGAAACTCTCCAAAAAAAAAATACACTGAACCGATCTTGGTTATTATTCTCCCACTACGACTAAGTACTACTACTATTATAGTCACACTATCATATTTCTGAGTCTTAATATTATCTTCATTGCCTTTCGTTATTAAAATATTAACGACTTCATATAGCGTTATTTGCTCAACATCACTCCCACTACTTAAAAGTAGTGAATTTCGTTACGCCTATTAATGTTTCTCCCACTACTTAAATGCAATGAAACTTCAACCCTGACTTGTCGGTTAGATGTTCTTGAACTTCTGAATTTTTTAGATGACTCATTTGCTATTTCTTTGCTCAGTTCCTATAAAACTAGTTTACTTCTAGCAACTTGGTTTATTAAATAGTCCTTTTCTAAAAATCTAGCAATTGTAATAACAATTACCTTATTTTCTTTTAGGACAGTAATTAAATCTCTTTTCGTTCCTTTTGGATATCTAATAAACATGCGTACATCCGTTCTTGATTTCCACTTATCTGTTTTCCCTTTGAACACGTGTGCAAGACAACCTCATATCCGAACATGTTGCAGATTTGGCTTACTTCCAATCCACTGTTCTATGGGTATCAAAGGTACTAACTTAGAGGGAATTAAATTAAGAATGTAACTCGCAGTTTCTACGACATATCCCAAAACGAAAAAGCAAATATAAATAAGTCAATTAATCTTATCACCTTCAAAAGAGTCATATTTCTTTTCTCTTCCACACCAATCTATTGTAGAATACTTGATGTAGACAATTGAAAATGCAATTCCTTTATCTAATAAGTAACTAATGAACTCTGCAAAGAGGTACTCGCCACTATGATCAAATCGCAGTGACTTAATATATTTCCCCTGACGCTTTTCATTTTCGCCTTAAATACCTTGAAATTTTCAAAGCATTCGGACCTACAGAGCATCTATAGATATATTCATATCATGAGTAATCTTCTATGAATGTCACAGAATACTCAAAATTACCTCTTGCCTTGAAGTTCATTATACCACACAAATCGGAATGGATTGTCTTAACTTATCATTAACTTTATTTCCTTTTTTAAAAAAAAGGTCTGTTAGTCATTTTTCCTTCTAAATAGGACTCACAAGTTGGTAGTGCCTCTACTTTCAATGAACCTCAAAAGTTCATCATTTGACCAACTTCGAAATTCTATTCAGATTAAAATGACCTAGACACAAGCGTCACAGATAAGTTCATTCAATTCACGAAAAAAAAAAATCTCTGATGGGACAGATTAACACTATTCAGTTCAGAAGAGTTATTAATTTAAAGGGTCACGCATCATTGTACCACAAGAGATAAAATGTTTATCAAACTTAATAACACAAGAGTTACAAGAAAAATAAACTAACTATCCATCTCTTGTTTGGTTAGAAACTGAAAATAAATTCTTTCTAACAGAAGTTACATATAATGCATCCTTTAAATTAATGTCTTATTTCTATCAGAAGAAATTCCTGACTAGTAGTAAGTGGGCTGGATAAAATCTATTGAGAATTTGAGATATAATCATTAAATAAATCATTAGTTATGCTGAATGAATAATAAAATTCAAACCACACATCACACATATAACCATGCTTACCGAACAGTTAGATTCGATAGGGAAACTTAACAATTCATACAAAATATATGAGTCATGCCAGATATATCACCCCATAAAGAAACAGAACCAACTCAGATGGAGAGTAAACTGCTAATTTATATTAGGTAAATATCCCATTTAATTATCCCTAGTTCCATTGAACCAACTTGTAACTCAGTTGGAGAGTCAAGACAAGCTATCAATTAACTAGGGACTAGAACACAGTAATTAACTATAATGAATCTATCCAATGGGGAGGAAGACCTATGTCAACACATAAACTCATTATATCACTGCTATATACGATGGAGACCATAGAAAATGAACCCTAACACCATTATTTGTTAAACAAAATTTAGTTAACAATTTCTTTTTACAGAAAACAGAAAAAATATCCAAAAACCCATCTAAACGACCCCAAATGGCCAAAAAATCCCCTAGGTCACAGCATATCTGTGAGTATTTCTCAGTGGGTCGTTTCCGATGAACCTACCAAATTTTGAGTCAATCGAAGTTCGTCAAAAATCAGAATTCCGAAACCATGACCAATTCGGATAAAAAACAGATTTTTTTTCCAGCCAAAATAGAATTTAAAAAATATATATATATACATTTGTTCAGTAGCTCTTATCACATATCATCATTCGCATACTAATATACATGAATCAAGAACAACGAACAAAATTTTAAAATATGTTTACATAATCTCAGCGTTGCTTTCTGGAAATTAGCATGTTTATGTAATCATTGAATATAAAATTCAAAACACACCACATAGATATCCCTACATCTTGCACAACAAATTTCAATATAAAAGAACAATTCATGCAACATATATATGTGATGCCAAATATTCACTTTATAAATTTAAAACCAAAGCTAACTCAAACGAAGAGTATGCTGCTAATTTAAGCCAAGTGAATATCATTATCATTATCTCTAGTTCCATTGACTCAACATGTAACTCAGATGGAGAGTTAATACAAGTTATCAATAACTAGTGATTATACCTAGTGACAACCCATAATAAATCCATCCGATGGGGAGGAAGACTAAAAGTCAACACATAAATTTATTATTTCACTAGTATTTAGACATGAAAAACATAAGGAAGAATCTCTATCACCATTAGATCATAACCGAGTTATTTTTCCTTAAAATAATTTTCAAGAAATAGAAAAAATGCCTAAAACACCATTTAAACAATCCCAAATTATAACAATGAATATTGTTTAATGGGTCATTTCCAATGAATCTATTAAATTTCCGGCTAATTGAAGTCCGCAAAATAATTCATGTCCAAAGCTACAACCAAAATCAGATTCAAAATAATTTAAGCATCTTTAAGAATTAAACAATATGACCTACATTCTTATCATATATCAATTCATGTTAAATCATCATGTGTATTCATGTTCTAGATTTAACATAAACAAAACTGACATAAAGAGTAGTTTTTCATACTCGTTTTAATCCGAAAGAACAACATAACCCATCTAAACAGCCTCAAAGATTATTTCTTACTATGTGTTTCCAATGAACACACCAAATTTCAGGTCAATAAGAATTCGTGAAATTCTTGATCTCCACAGCTAACCAAATTCATTAAAATAACCGTTTTAGGCATAGCTAAGGATTAAATAATCTGATTCAGGTTTCTATTCTCCTTTTATAATTATCCCACGAGCTGAAGGCATACAATGTGTCCCTTCTTCTGGGTAAGACATACAAAACCTTCTTACAATAAATTATCCTCTCGATTAATACACCTGAGAATCCAAGATATTATATTTATTCTTTTTAGGTGAACACTTCAATATCTCTTCTCATGAATTAATTAAGCGTTACTAATAGCTAAAGGTAAATTTATTTTCTGGGACAATTTATACATGATACATTGAAAATATTCTAATGACTCAAATAAATAATCTACTTTCATAGATCCTATTTATTAATCATAATTCTCAATTCATGTATTGATATAATTTCATATATATAAAGCTTTAAGAATTTTCAACGATTCCAAATAAATAAACTGCTTCAGTGATAATTATTTATTAATCACAAAATTCTTAATTGATACACTATCATACATATGAGACGGAAAAAGAACAATGTGCCCTTATATTTTAACACAAACAGAGAGCAATGAAAACTGTGCCAATCAGAATTTTTAATCAAACAATAGCACATATTGTTACTTTAGTCAAATTAAACAAACTTAATGCCATTGACATCACAACCGGAAACCAAGGATCTTATTCCTTATACACAGCCGCCGTTTTCAATATGCATTCATCTGTGGTACGTAAATTACTTTTATAGAAATCAAGTTCATATAATACTAATTTATACTACCTTTTTTTTTTTTTTTTTTTTTTCATGAATGCTCATACTAGACATATTTGTAGGCAAAATCTAATACAAGTTGGGCAAGAAATTACTGCCGTAAGACTTGTGAACAAAGATTTCTACTTTGTAAAAGAAACTTAACCTCGGCAAAAAGACCTAGCTGCCAGTTAATAAATCAGCTGTTTTTCAACAAAGCAACTTTATAATTTGTGAAATAGCAAAGAGTCACCGGCTGAGCAAAAAGCCAACAACCACTGCTGTTGATCCTTAACACAATTAAAATTAATATCGTCCTGATTTCATTCGTCGCACCAAATATCATCATATTCTCTCATGTTTAAGATTTAACAAAACATGAAAAACAATGTCAAGACAAAAATCATATTTTAATCATGTTATCAGGTTATCTATTTAGATGCAAGCAGGCTCTTGATGTCAATTGATGGATATCAGGCATACACAGCGGAAGCAAAAAGTCAGGATCGAACTTACATGTAATATAGATAACACATAATCAAGATATTAATCAACCATAGAATTGATACTTATCTCTTGAAGCGTGACCGCGACCAAGAATCGAATCTTCAACCACGAGCACACACCATCCAGTTGATCGTCATCCTTCAGTTCCACAGTCTTCTGTTGTGTAACCCGAATAATACCAGAATTTGTGAAATTCGTGTGGGCGAATTTCTATGGAAAAAGAGTAGAAACTTGTAAAACTCTCAGCCTCCTTATGGAATAAGACCCCTATTTTATATCTACAGGTTTAGGGTTTTTCCCTTTTCCAAAACCTATTGGGTCTTTATTTTTCACCTAGAAATAATATTCTATATAATTCTTTATTATTCGGGCACAGTAGGGACCACAGAATTTAATTATCGAGGCTTCCTATTATGGAATTAATTCAAGAAATCTGAATTAATCATACCATAATAAATTACGAATTATTCCACTAAAAAATCGTAATTGCACTCCTCAGTTCAATTTCAAAATCATACATTAAAACTTATTTAACTCCTCATGTTAAGATTACAGATACCAATCAATTAAATTAAATTACTGACAATTTAATTCATTGACTAATTGAATCCTTTATATTTCTGCTTAACTTACATCATGTGACGGATACAAAATCCACCTGCAGGGTTTTCACATGAGACTTATAAGCATCCATAAAGGGGTATCATCAATCTCAAAGTCAAGACATGGATTCTATCAACTAATTATTATTTCACAAATGTAATTTGCCATTATCCAATTCACCGGGAATACATAGACCCGCAATTGAGTCGTACCTTTTAGTAAATCAAAATAATGAACAAATCACATTGATCATAATAATTATATCAAGATTAAGAGTATAAGTACATTTAATGAACTAGAGAATTTGTTTTATATATTCAGTACAAAAACACTTATCTCTACTTGGTTCGTTCAATACATACAAAATGTACTAGCACAAGAAGACGAAACTATACCGTTCCCATAATGAAGATACATTATATTAATCTTGGGCTACAATCATACCGATGGCTTTGTCCAATTTTCATCTTAGATTGTGAACATAAATTTCATACTTATAAGACCGACGATTTAATCTTCCGTGTATAAGCTAAACTCTATACACTAAATCATCTACTATATAAGTAAAGGACACACATGCTGGTACATGATCTATTTAATTCTTTATTAAACAATGAATAAATAATTGTTATATAATAAATACTATATCCAAACACATGGTTAATAGTATATATCCCAACACTAGAAACCCCATAAATTTGATCAAATAGAAGGTACTCTCTCTCTATCCCAATTTATGTGACGCACTTCGCTTTCCGAGAGTCAAACAAGAAAATCTTTAACCGCGATTAATTCATATGTCTTTTAAATATTTTAAATTGTTAATTATTATGAATTATAATACTTTTTATATAGTTTATAAATATGTAAATTATTTTTCAAGAAAAACTGACTCTCGAAATCCGAACTATATCATATAAATAGGGATGGAGGGAGTAATGTCTTTCCAACCATCTAAAATAGTTTTGCATAAATTATCAAATATTTAAAAATGTTTTTCTTTTCTTTTAAAACGACAAGCTTTTAACTCATTTCATCCCTAAACAGCTCTATGAAAAACCATTAAAGCAAAAATCGATACTATTTTTTTCTTAATTTCAACATAGAGAAGATGGTGGAAGCAGTTATGCACCAAGTTAAATCTGCCAAAAAGAAAGCTTTTACGCAGATAAACAACAAATACTAATATATAGAATTCTGAAAAAAACAATAGAAAAAGAAGGGAACTAAAAACTTACCAAGGAAGCCATGAACGGACGATCAACTGGCAGCAACGACAACAATCAACGGGCAGAAGCAGAGCAAGAAAGTGTAAGAGTGTACGAGAGAGCAAGAAAGCGTAGAGGATTTTTTATTATTTGAATCTCCCTTCTAAAGTTCGAGTGATACTCTCTTTTATATTTGACCTTTTAGTTTCTTAATTTATATGCATTTCAATCACAAATTGTAATTAATTTTCCAAACAAATACAATGGAAGGGTCACATTTTAAGCAATGCAAAGTTAATAGTAATTGATCAAACAATTCAATGCAAGATTGAGTTTTCCCTATTAATCACCGTAGCTTAAAAATGCAAAACAACTATACTTTAGCCTTTAGGTGAATAATAATAATCATCAGAGAGAATAAAAAAACTTTAGTGGTATTAATGAATTTAGGAAAGGAAAAAAACTGGAGTACACAAGAATATACATGTTATAGGAGGTTTTTGGCTTCACCAAATGTATAATGAAAAATAGTGTGAATTATTTTTATATTAATTTAGTGAAAATATAATTACGATCAAAATGAAATATTTTATTTCCATAGGGAACGTAGAAGAGGATCCTCGACGTAATTATCATACAAATTAGGGAATCAACCCCCCTTCCTGTTAAAATGGCATCAAATATAACTTTTGATCACTTCTAGAAATTAGATCATGACTAATCAAGTAAGTCTCGATAGAAATTCCGCACAAACAACTTATGCAATATCGCCAGCATAGAACTTGTAACGTCGAAGCCTCATAGTAACAATAACGATGTCATCAAATCCTTAAAAAGCTGATCACTGCAACAAAAATAAATTATAATGGATTTAACTAAGAATCAAACTTAGTTGGGAAAAGGGTTAAATTTACCCTCCAAGTATGATTTATAGTTTAAATTTACCCTCCGTCAGAGTTTGGGATCAAATTTGCCCTCTCCGTCAAAGTTTGAGATCAAATTTGCCCTCCAAGTATGGTTTATAGTTTAAATTTTCCCTCCGTCAAAGTTTGGGATCAAATTTGCCCTCTCCGTCAAAGTTTGTGATCAAATTTGTCCTCCCCGTTAGGATACTTGATAAATTTGCCCTTATATGGATGAAAGTCTGACTTGAACTTCACAATACAAAAAAATTAGCCACGTCGGATCCACATAGGCTCCACGTAGACTCCCAAACCTAATTCTCTTTTTAACTCGTTTCCCAATCCCAATTCTCTTAACCCGTCTAGACTATTGCTGACACTAAGGCACCATATAGTAATGTGAAAAGCCAGAGTTTTAATCGCATCGAGGTACACACTTAATGCATGTGATAAAATAGGAGGCATGTAAGAAAAATTCTGCAGCAGCAACAACAAATGTTTAATACGACCAAGGATTCGTTGTTCTGTCCAGAAACATAGAATTTATCTGACCAACAAAGCTTTTTTGAACATGACATCTATCTTAGGTGAACTTCGACGGAGCTAACTTAACTCATTGTTGTCGCCTCCCTGTCAGAACCTCTCAAAAACTATTCAAGAGAACTGAAAATGGATTTTTGTTGAAGAGAACTGAAAATGGATTTTCAAAGCTGAACTGCACAAATTTATTTTGTTGTCTTGTTATCACTTTTGCAGGATCATAACTTTTCTGATCTTACTTTCGGTATACGTTTAGGAATGTATTCTGAGAAAAAATGTTTTCCTCTGTTAAAAAATGCTCTGAAGAGTTCATGAAGAAACCTTCACTATGACAAAACAAAACATGAAGAAACCTTCACTATGACAAAACAAATGTTGCAGGGGTATTTTTTTTTTCTCAAAAGAGAATTGGGATTGGGAGTCTACGTGAAGCCTATGTGGATCCGACGTGGCTAATTTTTTTGTGTTGTGGAGTCCAAGTCAGACTTTCATCCATATAAGAGCAAATTTATCAAGTATTCTAACGGGAGGGTAACTTTGATCCCAAACTTTGACCGAAGGCAAATTTAAACTATAAACCATACTTGGAGGGTAAATTTGATCCTTTTCCCTAACTTAGTTTAAGATTGCAGTGAATAGATACACGTGATGATGAATTGTGAACCCTTTGGTAATTCACCAAAAAACTGTCGCAAGAGCATATGGGTAAAAGATTGATTTTGAGGTGGAAGAGTGTCATATTACTTTGTTTCTTTTATAGCATTACGTAGGGAGGCATCCCATTAAGGATCTTCAATGTGGTAAATTGTAACATACCCATTAAGTTGGTAACCGTCCGTTTCAATCGCAACCATCATTTTTGTTTTAGTGTTGCAACCGTTCTATTTCTGTTTTTTGGCTAGGAAAGGACTTTTGAGTTTTCTTTTTGTCATAATAACATACAACATAAATGCAAGAATAGGGGAAATGACAAAAAAATTGAAGGGAGATTTCAAAAAAAGGAGAAAAATTAAATGGGTTTCTAAGCCGTAGAGAGACGTCACCTCACCTTGTTTATGCCTAGCTTTATATATATAAAAATTGAATGAATTGAATGATGGAAGGTTAATTGCTTTTACTAATAAATTTAATATAATGTAATTACAATAAGTATAAGGGAAGTAGTGACAAATAATGTTATTGAATGGTGAGTGAGTCTTTATTATACGTAGGAGATGAACCTTTAATATTTTATTTTATTTAGTAAAATAGAGAATGAAGAGAAAATGGTCCAAAAATTGAGAAAAAAAGATAAATACTAATGGAGGCCACAGAGAGGTGTCATATCACCTTGCCTATGTCTAATTTTATATTATATATAGATATAGATTAGAGGGGTAAATTTCACAGATGGTCACTTAACTATCATAGTTTTTCAAAAAAGTCACTTAACTTTAGATACACTACCACAAAAGCCACTAAACCACTTTTTGGCGTCATTAAACCACTTTCTGGTGAATAATTATTTTTTACTCTTTTTTAAATAAATAAAAATTAATTAAAAAGGTTCAACCTAACCCGACCCAAAACCCTTATGAAGAAAGTAAATAACCTTTCATATTCTTCCCTTTTCCCTACCATTAAATACACGTTTGGTTTGAAATAATATTAGGTAATTAAAAAATTCTTTCTTTTTGAACAACCTTCTCATCAGCTTGTTCTTGATCATTTCTGGCATGGTTATTATAGCCTTGTCCCTAGTAGCATCAAGTATATCGTATTCTTGGGGGAAGCTTGGACTTCTATTATTTTAATATTTTATTTTTCTTATATGGGTTCATATGACTTATGTTCATACGAGTTTTGGGTCGGGTCGAACCTTTTAAATTAATTTCTTTTGAAAAAAAAAAAGAGTAAAAAAGAGTTATTCACCGTAAAGTGGTTTAGTGAACCGGGTGACACCGGAAAGCGGATTAGTGAATTTGTGTTAGTATACTTAAAGTTAATTATTTTTTGTGTTAGAAACGATTAGTTAAGTGACTTTTGTGAAAAAATGTGGTAGTTAATCGACCAACTGTGAAATTTACCCACTAATTAGACTATGAATTTTATTTCAAATAAAAGAACACGAAGTCTAGTTTCTAACGAGACAATCTTTTATCATTTGGACATTCTTACAAAAATTTATGGCCTTTCAACCAAGAAGTAGAGGGGAGTCCGGGCAATGTGATGGCAATACGCTACATTAGACCCACGAAACACATAATGTGCAAGATCCAATACACTTATTATAATTGAGCATATCTTTATGAACTAATATCAAATTTGAAATAATTAATTTAAAAAAATTGTTATAACATAAACCCATTTTTCTTACGCAAAAAAGAGAGAGAAAAATTTAAGCTAAAGTAATAGAGAAAAATTAATAATTAAACAAATATAATCAGAGAAAACAAGCAATTGTTGACATGTGATTGACCCCCTCCACAGAAAATTACCTGTGTTATGGAGAATGCAAAATACAAAAAAGGAAGAAAAAAGCAATAGGAAGAAGAATCAGGTAAATAACAAAGTAGGTAGAAACTTCTGTAGTTGGCATATCCGCAAAATCCACTTTTTTTTTTTTTTTTTGTTGTCTTCTTCCATTTATTCCTTTCTCTCTTTTCTGATTTGTCAGTATTTCCACTGACAGATTTTACAAGATCATATGCAAGCATATTACTAACGTATTGTAAATTCTTATGCATTGCATTGCACGAAGATCATTCTGGGTCATTAGATCAAATTAATACTCCTTCCGTCTCAATTTATATAAAGATGTTTGATTGAGCACGAAATTTAAAAATAAAATAAAAAAATAGGATAAATTTTATCTAATGACTCGGAATGATCTTCGTAAAAAAAATAGCATAAAAATGAAATGAAAAAATAGGATATTTGTGGTTATAAATCATCTCATTAGAATGTGTTCACTTAAACACATGCTACATGGAGATCAGGGTATAATCCTGAATGAGCAAAGGGTACCATTGTAGAATAAAATAGACTTACACAAAATAAATAGGATGGAAAATTTATCCACATATGATGTTTACACTAAATCAATTAAATCCTAAGAACCACGAAATTGAGGTTACGTATCATGTAAACATAAACTATGTTTAATTAAAAGTTGGCTTAATACATTTACGACCCCTTATACTTGCTAGTAAATTTCACTTAAACATGAACTAGTGCGTGTTACGTTCCAATTGAGCACTTGAACACATGATAAAATGTTCTGTAATAAGTACTTTCAATTCAAATTTTGAAAAACTTCTAGGTGTGTTCTCATGTGCTCATTATGTAGATAAATTAACCACTTAAAATATATTACCGCCTTTAATTATACTCTTTAGCCTCAATAATTCGTAAAACCTCAAACTTGTTCCAATTGAGGTCAAGATATATAATTAAAGAAGATTATGAATTTTAAGTGATTAACTCAACTACCCAATAGACGCTTGAGAATATGCATAAAAGTATTTTCAAGATTCAAACTGAAAGAGTCTAATAGGAGTAATTTATCATGTGCTCAGGTGATTAATTAGAACAAGCTATAATTCAAGTGTCTAAATAAAATTTACTAACAAGTATAAGGACCGCAAATGTATTAAGCCTTGAAAGTTTGATACAAGTCTATATGTCAAACACATTTTGCATTTATTCATTTGACATAAACGCCATGTGTCAGATAAGTCTTTTTTCATCTAAATAGAATTCTTGTGGCCAAACTCCTATTCCCTCCGTCCCAATTTATATTAGGGTTGACCTAAAACAGTTCTTTTTTCTTATTATGATTTTCTCCAATCCTTTTCATATATTGTGAATTATCAATTATGCAAACTTTAATACTTTTTATGTACTTTTCAAATATGTAAATCTTATTATAAAATACTCGAAGAATCTAAGTTTGAAATTGAGTCGAAGAAAGAACTGTTTGTCTCCCCAAATAAGCCAACCCTTATATAAATTGGTACGGAGGGAGTATTAATTTGAGATCGATGATTAATTGATTCAGACATGTATTGGTTGAGAGAGCGCCAGAAATTAGATTTAGTCGAATCCCAATACGAATATCGGACACGGTGTAGGAAATAAAATATATTGGTCGAGAGAAGACGTCTAATGTTCTCTTTTCCCGCAGAAAAAGACGTCTAATATAAATGAGATAATACATAATTGGTTGAGAAAAAGGAAAAAAGACAATTTGCATAGGATGATAACAACAATAGTCGATGAGATGTTTTTTCTGTTATGGAGAAAAGGTAAATGGGGATCAAGGCTACATCGTCCAAACCACTCTTCTGTTACTCAAAACTTTTCTGTGTCTCTATAAGCTATCTCTTCACCTCTCTATTTTTAGCTCTTTACACTTCTCTAATTTCACCAACCACTTGCCTTTTCAGATATTCACCTAATGATCCAATTCAAACACCTCTTTTTGTTTACAATTCTACTTATGGAGAACACAAACATGCCCTTCCTACTTTTCGTTCTTCTTGTAATTCCCCTGTTTATTTCTCAGGTAAGAAAAAAAAATTGAATTTTCTTTGATTTTTGATGAGTTTTTGATGTTTGAAGTAATGGGGTTTTGTTGTTTTCGCAGATTATTGGAATGCTTTGAAGGAAATCAATGAATTTAATGAGAATTCGACGTTTCTTGGTTCGCGAAATTTGAGGTATATTCAGGGGAATGCTGATAGTTTTGGTGGAAATTTCAGTACAAAGAAGAGGTTTTCTTATTTTGATCATCCTGTTGTTGATGGAATTGAAGTTCCTTGTGGATTCTTCAAAAAATTCCCTATCAGTAAATCTGGTTAGTAATCAGATTATCTCAAATTACCAAGATTTGCCTTTTTGGATCTTAGGATTCCCATGTACTCAATTTCATCTATGAAACTAAAAATAACCATTTTTTTTTTTGTGACTTTTGATTGTGGATTTTGAAGCTATAAATTCTTACTACTCTGCAATTTATGCTGGAATGATATCACCATTACACAATTACTAAGGAAAAATTTGAATCTTGGAGGTGTTTTATAGTACTCCATATATTCCAATTTATGTGATACTCTCTTCTTTTTAGTCAGTTTAAAAAAGAATGATACATTTCAATATTTAATAATAATTTAACTTTAAATTTTTCATTTTGCCTTTAATGAAATGATTTATAGTCATACAAATATCATGCTTTTATTATGTGACTAAGTTCGAACTAGTGACATATGCCTAATCCACACATCACCCATATAACACTCTTATTACTACACCAAAGGAGGCAAACTTGGAGGTCTTTTTCTGATACTTTTTGTTGGTTTTTTTTTTTTGGAAATTTTCAGATAGGATAGCCATGGAAAATTGCAAGGGATTAGTGATTATTTCAGCAATATTCAATGACCATGACAAGATCAGGCAACCAAACGGACTTGGTAAAGAGACACCCTACTCAGTATGCTTTTACATGTTTGTAGATGATGTGACACTCAAGGGACTTCAATATCACAACTTAGTTTCAACAACATTAGAAGAGAAGAATTCAGTGGGAGTATGGAGAATCGTGAAGGTTGCAAAAGAAAATTTGTATGAGAATTCAGCAATGAATGGAATAATTCCCAAATATTTGGTTCATAGGCTTTTCCCAAACTCAAAATATAGCATTTGGGTAGATGCCAAAATGCAGCTAGTTGTTGATCCATTTTTGTTGATTCACTCACTTGTTGTTATGGAAGACGTTGATATCGCTATTTCAAGACATCCTTTATATGTTCATACAATGGAAGAAGCAATGGCAACTGCTAGATGGAAGAAATGGTGGGATGTTGATGGATTGAAAAAACAAATGGAAACATATTGTGAGAATGGCTTGCAACCTTGGACTCCAGAAAAGCCTTACCCTTCAGGTAATGTTAAAAAAATTGATACACTTTTTATTGCAATCTATGTTGCTCAGACTCTTTAAGAATGTCGACTGATGTGTGTCGGTTGCTCTAAAATTGATTTTTGAAGGATCCAACATGAATACGGTAATTTTTTGGAGAGTCTGAGCAACATAGACTGTAATGATTTTTTTTTAATTCTTATCCTTAAGATTAACTTAAAACATTTCCTTTAGTGGAGTAGATGAGTTCTCTTTTTTCTTCAAGAACAGAATTAGCTACTCTCCCTATTTATTCTTAATGACATGTTTTTACAGTCATATAAAACTCTATGGCATAGGTTTAACATCACAAAATTTCAAAAGTATTTTTTTCTTTTTTAAATTGTGTGTTAGCCAAATACTATCACATAAACTAAAATTGAGCAGAGTAAAAGATTTACAAATTTGCACTATTTGTTCAAGTCAGTGAGGATTACAAGTGGGAAATCTTGGCAGCTTCTTTAAGTTTCCTGAAACAACTTTTTGAGAAAGCATGAGCTGTTTTTTATGCTCGGAGTTGTATGATAGTGAATAAAATAAGACATATTCCTCATTGCCAACAAGAAAAAGGGAAAGTAAACAAAATATTCGTGTTAGGCGAACATCCATATTTTTTTTTTATTAAAGTCAGTTTCACATATTTAAATAGTTAATCCACTTTTAAGAAACATTGTAGCAGTATTACGTGTAGTGTGTAACACTCCCATCTAATAGTTTCTAGAAAGAACAAAAAAGGTTTGAGGTATATTAATATGTTGAGTACAATGGCATTATCACATTATGAGCAAAATCTTACCAGCAATGATTTTTTGAATGGCAGCTATGAGCTTTAATCCTTTCCTTTCTTTTGAAGATAGTTTAATGGTAGGGCCACCTCGTAACCTTTAACCTATTTTTTCTCTTTCCCATAATTACTATTCCAAACTATTTGATGAAGCTTCTAATTAGATTGCTTCTTCTAGGGTATTCTTTATAAAAGTGTCTTATTTTGATAATAGGATAAGGCATCATTACCCCTCACCTAGTCGCATTTTTGCTACGACACACCTTATCTAATTTTTTATCCTATCACCCCCCTAAACTATTTAAAATCGTAATATTTTGCCCCCTTAAGGCTGACGTGGACACTCGGACCAGATAAATTATATGCGGTGTGTGCACGCGCCGTGGGTCCCACGAAGCAGCTACCTTTTATCTTTTTAATTTATTTATATTTATTATTCTACCCGATCCATCCCCAATTATTTCGCAAACCAAAACCCACACAAATATTACCCGACCCAACCATGGATTAAATTATCATACACAGAAATTGGGGAATAAATTAAAAGCCCTAAATTAGAAAAGGAGAAACAATTTCGCTATTTTCGAGCCCTAAAATATCATACACCGTAACTAGTTGAAAAAGGAGAGAATTTGAGACTTGTGTTCTTCTAATTTGGGTCAGGTAATCTTCTAATTTGGGTCGGGTAATGGGATGAATATAGGAGAATGGAGTTTTGTTTGAGACTTGGGTCATATTTGTTTTGTTTGTAATTCGGGTCGGGTTTATTATTAAAGGAATTAATTTTGGACGGTGGGGGAATAAAATGGAGCTTTGGAATTGACACGTGGAAGATTCCCATTGGTTAGAAACTATTTTTTGGAACTCTTACACGCCTCAAATATTTGGTCACACGCGAGTGCCCACGTCAACCTTAAGGGGGTAAAATATTACGATTTTAAATAATTTAGGGGGGTGATAGGACCAAAAAGTAAGTAAGGTGTGTCGTAGCAAAAACGCTACTAGGTGAGGGGTAATAATGTCTCATCCTTTTGATAATTGTACAAAGAAAACATGTTTTTGTTAATCATGATCTTGTCTAAATGTCAATTCTTTATGAAGTGTATCTTATTTTATTGCAAATTAATGTTAATGTGATTTTTTATGGTTGTTGCAGATGTACCAGATAGTGCAATAATCTTGAGGAAACATAGTGTGGCAACCAATCTATTCTCCTGTCTATTATTTAATGAACTTGAAGGATTTAATCCAAGGGACCAATTGCCCTTTGCATATGTGAGGGACCTGATGAACCCAAAACTGAAGATGAACATGTTCGATGTTGAAGTATTTGAACAGGTGGCAGTCGAGTACAGACACAACCTTAAAAATGATGGGGTCAGTAGTACAAAAGTGATGCCCAAAAAGACAGAGAAAGCCAGCTCTAAATTCCTTGTGAATGGGACTGGTAGTAAGTGTGATAACCACCTTTTAAAAATGTGGGGTGAATCCCAAGATTGATTTCATGTATTTTTTAAGAGTTCATTTTTTATACATTGATATTGTATAAGAATTTTATAACATTAAGTTAGCCAACGGATAATTACATGTAAGTGTTGATAGCAATTAGGATTAGTACTCCAAATCTTGATAACTAGAGTTAACCAATGCATGTGTTAGTGGGAGGTAGCAAATACCTAGTGGAATAATCGAATTGGACATAAGTATGAATAACATTATTATTTAAAAATCAGGATGAAAAATTAGGTACATCAACTACTACAACATACTAAAATATCCTAATAGTGTAAATTTTTTCCTGTGCGATTAATTTGTGTATTTCCTCTATTCGCTTTTACTTATCAACTATATTACAAATAAATTTTCACTTTTATTTGTCCATTTTAACATGTCAAGAGAAAACATATCTGTTTTCTTGTTTTAGCCTTATATTAACTACACATTTCTCATATTATTTCCCAAGTTCATTGAAACTATATACCAATTAATATAAATATTATGGTAAAATAGGGATTTTATTAATAATTTCTTAAGGAGAGTGCAAAGTCTATTATGGACAAATAAAAGTGAATAAAGGGAGTGTGTTTCACTAAACACATATTTAAGAAAGAGGGAAATATTTTAAAATTTACGACCTAAAACAAGTCATAGATATTTATATCTTTAAAAATCATAACATTAAGATAAAATAGAAATAAAAATCTAAAAATTTAATATATTTCTTAATAAAAGAGTATCGTATTTTTTAAGATAAATTAAATAAATATGCTCCATAAATTAGGACGCAGAGAGTATAAGCTAATCTTTTTTAATCGTTTGTCCATGGAAAGGAAGGTTATATAGAAAAGGACAAAAAAAAAAAAAAAAGAAGAAGAAGCCAACTACAAGTCTACAACCAACAAAATTAACCTTCACAGATCATGACAGGTTGTCAATGAATGTTCAGTTTGAATGAAATTTTGAGAGTTAAGCTTTTCAAGTTTCGACGACCAGTCATCTTTCAAAAACTACATATAGTTAGTTGTTTTATAGTGAAAGAGTGAAAGTTGGATTAGGTTGAGGACAAAACTTTGAATTACTACTTGTGATTTGGACTTGTAACAAGTTTGATAGGTACCTTTTCGAATTATAGGGTGAATCCCGTGATTGGTTTTCTCCTTTTTGTTACTTTTCGCATAGTATATATTTGTATAAAATGATATCTAGTTAAATACCAAGTTCTAAATAAAGATTGAATAGAAGAAGAAATAACATTTACATTTAAGATTTGAATAAATTAAATACACACCAAAGGATGTGCTGCAACGGATGGGGCTAAATCGTTGATAGGGGGCAACGCTTCCTCCGAGCCCTACGCAATGCAAATCCTGACAGAGTCGGGCTCCAATGCAGATATCAGACACCGGATGAAAAAACAAACAAAAAAAAAACATTTATAATATTGAAATTTCTAAAAATTATTATGAAATCATACTACTATAAACTGATGTAATTTCAAAACGTCCATAATAGCTGTCAAATAAATTGGAAGATTTGAGAGAGAATTTTGTTTGCAGGAATGAATGGTTATGGAAGAAGAAAAGGCGAAAGAAAAAGCCAATTGACAACCAACGATATTAATCTTCACCTTGGAAACTGAAAGCTGATAGATCATGACAAGTTAGAGGTGAATGTTCATGCAGACAGATCATGACAAGAAAAACGTGAATAAAATGGTGAGGCATTAAGCTTTGCAACTGGGAGACAGTTACACAACTACATTTTGTATATAAACACAAAATTAATGAATACCACATTTATATTTTCTATACACATTAATTATAGTCAAGTAATACGTATTCTCACATTAATTTTTAACTAATAAGGTTAAACTTTTTTTACACTATATAGTGGTCTTCCATGAAGTATGCGCAAAAGCTAAACATGTCACTCAGGTGCATAGCTCAAAATAAAGCCTAACAAGCAAATATTAGTACTCATGACATATCTCACTAATATGGATTCGTGCTCAATTAATCAGATAGTCAGTCAATTTATCAACTAAAGCAAAATAGGGGACTGAAAATAATGGGAATCCTATCGATAAAGAAGAGGCATAAACATCGTCTCTCGATCCAATCTATCGTCCCTGACCTCCCCAACACACTCTTGATACGAAAGAAACCTCCCGCCATAGAGAAGAGATCGAAAGTCTAGGTCCCCTCGATCACCCTCCCTCTCCCTGTAGGTCGAAATAATGGGTTGACATGTTACTAGGTGTCCAAAAAAGTGCTCGGCACCTCGGCTATACGTTAGCTTACCCTTAGTTCATTTCATTAATCATATAGTAGGGAAGACATCCCTCATCGACATCAAAGCCTTAATTAACTTACCTCAACTCGAAGCTTGGCAAACACCTCAAACAACCTTATCCTCTCCTCGAGCCTCCAAATATGTTTGATCTATTAAAAATGTACTCTACAAGGTTAAACGAGTCCAACAATGCTCATATTATATATATAAAATAGTCGGGTCAAATGTCAACAAAAATCAATTAACCTGAGCCTTAGAGTCAAAATTGAAATTGATTACAAAATTGGGTTACCCATCCCTCAAGAGTCCCAAATCCTATATTACAACTCAAACTAACTTAAATTCAACATTCAATTTCTCTATTTATCAATTCTTTAACCAAAAAAAAAAACATAAATCCAACTCAAAGTCGCTAAAATAGACGTTAAAAGTAATGGGTAATTGAAGTAAATACTCAAAATCAAGTTGAATTCATTTACCCAATAATCTAAAGTCTGAATTTCCACTTAGAATCGCCTCAAAATCGAGCTCCCAACTAGCCACAATATGTTTTGAAATAATGAACTCCCAATCTGAATTTTAAACACTGCTAGGCAATCCTCCCTCATGATCGTTACTGAGAGGCACGCGGCCCGAAGAGCAGTCAGGAGTGGCCCTCCATGCCACCTTGACTAGAACAACGCGACTGCTAAAGGTCACCACCCCCTTCCTCGTGAACACGACCATGAAATCCAACCAAGGAGCACTATGTGATCGCGATCCCTTGCCTCTTGATCGTGAAGGCTTAAATCTATTGCACCATGAAAAATAAAATCTGGTGTAGCTGAAGTGTTGTTTTTGTGTCTGAAACTCACCTCAAACCTGTCTTTCAGGGATCCAAATATACGTACAAGTCCAAATCACGAAACTGAGCCCGTCTAAACACAATTTTGACTTTGGTTAACTCTTAAACTTTGAAATCACTAATTTTGATTTTTTGCATTACAAAATGCGCTGGAGCTCCTCGGGACCCATGCCGCCCATACCCTCAAGTCATAAAGCATTAAGTGAACCTACGGAAAGTCTCAATTAAGCATTCTCAAATTCAAAACGATCTAACAAGTTGTTACAACTATTTGGAGAGAAAGGAATGTAAGATGCTTTGAAGAAAAAATTAGCTCACTACAGAATATTAAGTTCAAATGCGTACGTGCGATCCATAGCTATTATATTAAGGACAGAGATATCTATGCTATTCCTATGCCTAAGCAAGTAAGTTGGATGGTGAGAAAAATAGTGTAAGCAAGGGAATTCATCAGAGAGAGGGAAGCTGCAGAGGAAACCAAGCACAACCTGATCAGGCAGTTCTATATGCAATCTGTAGGGGACCATGTCAAGGTTGTATATATGGAGGCATTTAATGTTCAGGAATGAAGCCAGACCAAAAGCAATCTTGACTCTCTGGGTTCACTTACAAGGTCACTTGAATACAGCAGGCAAGCTAATCAAATGGGAAATTGATGTTAGTCCAATCTGTTCACTTTGCAAAACCCATCCAGAGACTAATAATCATTTGTTTGGAGAGTGTTTATTCACTATGCAACTACGGGCAAGGCTGTTGCAGTGGTTGTAGGTCTCAATCCAAAGTAGTAATGATAATCAGCAGTACCAGCAGTGGATATGCAAAGTTACTTGAGGCAAATCAGTACAGGCAAGACTGATGAAATGAGTTTATACTGAGTTGGTTCATGCAGTACTCTGGGTGGAAAGAAATTACACGAGTTTTTGAGAAGGTGGAGAGAGCAGTTCCTGTAATTGCAAGAAATTACACATTAGTTACTAAAAAATGCGTACATGTCTTTCATTTTTAATCAATTTAATCTGGATAATAGATATACCGACCTCATGATGAAGTCTGTGTAACGGTTCGCATTTTTGCAGGCGGGGTTAGCGTTCGGAAAAATTACTTCGAAATTGTTGGTGCTCTTTCGGACTTTGTTTTAAAAGAGTCGCCACCTAATTTTTAGGAAATTAGGAAAACTAGTTTTGAAGAGTTTATTCATACACCGTGAAAAACTTCTTAATCCAAGGTTCTAGGTAAAGATTCTGGTGATCCCCTAGGGAAGGTGTTAGTCACCCTAGTTTTAAGGATTCGTTCTATACGGTTGACCTACGAATTCCAATGTGTGAGTATTTGCATGAATTGTTTACTAATTAGTGTTTATTTCTCGCAAAAATTGTCATGTTGCATATCATTATTTGAAAAAAAAAGAATTGAATATATCCCCTTTATATATAGAGTATTTAAGTTCGGATTTATGATATCTGGGTATGATTAGTTCCTTTTATATATAAGGATAGTAGTTTTCTATAGAAAAAGATGGAAAGTTTATTTATTGTTTTATTGATTTAAGTTCTATTCATGCTTTACTCACACATGGGCTGGGTTAATCCGTCTAATACGTTTTTAGAATACCCTAACCTAAATTTTTATAAACTAGGCGTAAATTGGACTGTTTTGACCCTTTTAAGAAAGAACTCTTTATATTATTTTGCGCAATTGGTTTAAAGGGAAAATGAATTGTTGTGGCCTAAAAGCTCTTGTATATGTCCCCTCTATAAAATACACTTGCTATATATATATATATATATATACTTTTTATAAAGTCCCAGATTTAGTTTCAAAAGATAAATTTTGCCTTTAAAATCCATTTCGTTTTTGGGCCATAGGACACTTTACTGAATTTCTTTAAAACATTAGCCCAGAAAAACCTTTGATCATGGGTTCGTTTGCTCAAAACATTAAATGGGTTTTGGCCCAAAGAAATGTTTTTATTTTTATTTTTTAGAGAAACGACCCGCGTGGGCCTTGGCCCAAAATACCTCGTTTGGCCATTTACCCTATGGGTCCTAGTCTCCTTTTATTAGCCTCAGATTTTATGTAGAAAAACCCAACAGAACTTCCTAGCCCAAATGGTGACTTTATACAAATCCTTATTTTGAAGACCAAACGGAAAATGGGTTTTGGCCCAAAAATATTCTTTGAAAACATTCAGTTTTAAGGAAAAGACTCGGGTGGGTTTTGCCCCCAAAAATATGGCGTGTTATTAACTCATGACCAGAAAAAAGACATATTTTAACATTTTTTTGAAAGATAAAAAGAAATTTTTGTCTAAATGTATTCATCTACATAATTTTATACCACACGTTGTACCGTCTTTATTTAAAAATAGACCTCTTTGGCTCCCCGCTTATTAAGATAAAAAAGTATTTGTTTTCCATTTTTATCTCAAAAATCAGTACGCATTATTAAAATTTTCAGACAAAAGAGTTTTAGGTGCTAAAGTCAATTTAAACGACATATGCACCGTTTGCCTAAGATCCCTAATTCACAATATAATGGTTCCAATAATGTATGTGTGTTTACCAAGTACCGAATACAACACAAATAAGCAAAAATAGGAAATATAACGGAATAAAGTGAAATGGGGTGTACCAAACCCCACCTATTTTCACCCATGGTTGGGCCTTCATGTCATTTTTACCCATGACTAGGACTTCAATATATTAGCTTCCCTTTCTTCTTTGGACTCAAAGACACTTGAAAGAATTTTCCCTATTGAGCTTTTAGCCCAATAGGGTGGCTGGACTTCGGCCCAAGTGGCCATGCAGGGGGGGGGGGGGGGGGGGACGAAAGACCCCGGTTAGTTTATATTTTACTATTCCTATCATTCACATGATATGTGCACATAATATACACAATACACTACTGTTTACAAGTCCCCTTCTATACATAAATATACACATATATAAGCAACATATCATATTTATTCACAAGCTCATATGAGGGGCATATGTGTGTTCCACGTCCTCAAACTCAAATCCCAAAGTAGGTGGTGGAAGGCCAAGTCATTTCCCCCCTTTATTCCTGATGCCGCACAAGTTCTAAGAGGTTTCATGAACCTCCAGCATGGATGGTCACCAGGGAAAGGTTCAAACTATACCCTCCTTTACCTAAATTGCCTCTCAACCAACAACCATGGGAGACACAGATCCACATACACACACACATGGCTCAGAATGAATAGGATAGGCCCAATATACATGTGTATGGAACAAATATCAGCCAACAAGAATAGATGAGACAAGCAAAGAGATAAAGTGACTTGAGCATGAAAATGAAATCAATCTGTATCAACGCAATGTGGCCTAGACTAAACTTAAAACAAATAATCACAACAGTGACAGTCACATAGAAAAAATGCAATTCTGGACAATATTAAATCAAACAGATGTGGTAAAGTATAGAGACATACAAGGATAAGGAAAAACCATCCTCTAGGTATAGTACAATCACAACAGGTTTGGTATGCATGAAAAATATGTAGAACTATCTAAGTATAACCCTCAAATGAGCCTAGACATTTTATGGACAATTAAAATGAAGATTTCTTGCCATTTTTTAGAGATTATGTTCCAAAGTCTAAATGATTCCTCTAGGGGATACAAAAAATAAACAGAAGGAATCAAATTGTAATCTCAACATGTATGGTGTAACAAAACCAAGTAGGTGAAAATCATAGTTCTTTTAAAAGGAACGACCCTTTATTGGTATTATACTATATTACTTCTCACAGAACCCAATTCAAGACACAAGCAATAATGAAAACCAAACTAGGATCAGTTGTAGAAAACACTGCCAAGAGACCTTTAAGTCATCATGATCCCATCTAGAATATACAAGTCTTAGGTACAAAAATTACACCTTGACACATAACTTAGGCAAATAGAAGGGTCAAGGTCCCAGGAAGGCACAGAAATTTCACAGTTTTTTCTAAGTTCAGAGTTGGAATTCCCCACACCTTTACTCTTGATTCTATTCCCTTTGCAGAAAAGCTTAGATTATTTTTAAAGGGATGCACCTAGTTTAGCCATGGCCTAATCTTAATATTCATTCTTCCAAAAGACTAGACAAGTACCACATATCCTTGACTAACTTTTAATGCTACAAAAAAGGAGGACACATTTATTTAACATAACCAGGTTAGGTTTAGCTTTATCTTTTACTGGGACTTTAGATTGATGGACTCACAACACATTTCAAAGAAGAAGATGGAAAGGAAGCATGACTTATTGTCTAGAGTATCACAAAGAAAAGGGCCAAACATACCCTCTCAGCCTACACTGCTACCTTGAATGAATGCAGATTCTTGACTTCTTTATTTTTTAAAAGGGCACTATTTGGACTTAGGATACAAGGGGAGAATAGATCACCTTTCAAAAATACAAGTTGAAACCACATCAGTGCACACAGAATCCACATAGGGTCTAAATCATGATCCTAACTTAACCAAATGTTAAAGAGTCTGTCATATATTCTCATGTCATCTTCATAAAAAACTCTTCTACTTTATCTACCAAAAAACAATCAGCATTCTCTTTTTGAAAACAACTTTTCCCTTTTCCAGTTTTATTACAATTTCCAAATCATTATACATCATCTAAACTGATCCAACCATTTTCTTAAGACACATCAGAACAAATGCAACAAGACCAGGCTATCAATCCTAATGAACAACTAACAAATGCATAAAAAGTTTCATTTTTAGGATTCAATGAACTTAACAAGATTACAAGGAAACATCAAAGGTGCAAAGGTAGGAGGTTATACCCCCATAGGCTTGTCAGGGATGCCATGACTATCTTTTATTTAGGAGAAAAGATACTATGGGTCAAGTAATACTTGACCCTTTCTCAATCCTCTCCTAAGATGTCTTTAAAAGACCTTCCCCATCTAGCGAAGTGGTTTTCAACCTCAACCCTTACACTTATGATCTTTTATTACCCTTTATCACATACCAAAAGAGACTGGACAATTTACAGATCAAAGACAAATGCTTTTCTCTTAAGTTCTCAACTACTGCTTTCTTCTTTTATATTCCTTAATACTCTTCTTTTACTTAGATTAGCATCATATGGTTTTCTTTCTATCTGTTTTCATCTTTAAGCCTAGGCAGCTTGAAAACAAGGGGCTATTATTATTACATCAACCACTTATAACACAGGAAAGCAAAGAAAGAATTCATGTCTCAAGGAAAAAGCCTTAGTCTCCAAACTGTTCAGGACTTGGACAAATCAAAACCAAGTTTTTTCCTTTCATTCTTCTTTTAACACTTAAACTCATAAAATTGGAACACTATGATTTCTTACCAAATCAAGACCCATACATGGATGAAAACCAACACAGATGCAAGAGTATAGCATATCAGTCTATTTTTTCATAATAAATTTACTTCACCCTTTAAGTAAAATAACTAATAGGGCAGGACCAACAAGAAGAAATAAAAAATAAGAGAACAAACCTCTCCCTTAGACACCATGATAAGTTAGTATTTTACCAACTTATCTCTTCTTTAATCTTATATTTTTGCTATGTTTGCTTGAGAAAATAGTGCATTTAATATCATTTACATCTATTTTACAGGTTTATGTGATTTAGAAGTGATCGGAAGAAACCAAGTGAAAATAAAGTCAAAAAGAGGTCAAATTGGACAAAACTGCACAGTTTTGCAAAACTGTCAAAAGTGGACAGTTTTGCAAAAACGGGACAGATTTGCAAACAACGGGCAGAACTGCAAAAACGAAAATCTGGGGCATATTTTGTCATTTTTTGGACTTGGAAAAATTGGGAAACATAAAAGGAAGACTAGGGGGCAAAATATTTTCATCTTTGGCAGCTCCCACAAGTTGGAAGCTAGGGTTCCTACACAAATTGTTCTTTCTTCTTTTTAATCCTTGTTGATGGAAATCTCTTGGTGACAATTAAGATTGACACTCTTGTTGTGCTTATTTATTCATTTGCATTGTTCTTAATCAAGTAAGTTTTTGCTATTTTAATTATTCTTGTTCATGAATGTTTTCAAGGGATTAGCTAACCTTTGAACTCGCCCATTTACTTTGTTTGAAACTCGGAAGAGGAAAAACGGAGTTGGGATAGGATAATTAACATGAATTTGGGGCGTTAACCCTCATCTAATGGAAGTTGACCTAGGAATAGGCAATACCACTTGTAGTCATATTCGGGTGTTCTTAATGCTCCTAATTGCTTGAGGGATCTTCAATTGGGTAGTCTAGTTAATCTTCGGAAGAAGTTAATTTAGAGTCATTATCCGAGGCTAAATAACATAAACTTGCTATTATTTACAATTCGTGAAATAGATTGGATCGTTACTTGAGAAGTAGTTTCCCTCCTTCCATTCTTGTTGCCATTGATCAATTTACTTGCTTTCTAGATTAGAATTTATATTTCCGTATTTTATCAAAACCTTATAAAAAACCACCATTGATGCGTTCAGGCATAGCTATTGTTAGTGATAATTCCTAATCTGCTTAAATCACCTACATATTGTTCTCTGTGGGATTCGACCCCGACTCATAGTTGGGTAAATTATATTTGCATACGACCGTGCCCATTCTAATTAATAGGATGGATTTGGACGTTATCAAAAATGGCGCCGTTGCCGGGGAACAATTTGGCGTATTTGGTTTAGTTTGGGATTTAAGCTAATTTGCTTTGGTCCAAACTTTCTTTGCTTTATTTTATCTTAAAAAAAAAAACTGTCCAGTTTTTATTTCTGCAAAACTGTCCAGTTTTTGCAGAACTGTCCAGTTTTTGCCTCTGCAAAACTGTCCAGTTTTTGCCTCTGCAAATCTGTCCAGTTTTTGCCTTTGCAAATCTGTCCAGTTTTTGCTTTTGCTAAAATAAATTTTAAAAAAAAAACAATGGCATCTTGTACTGAAAATGGGTCGGATGGAAGTTGTTCATACTTTGATGACCCTTGTCCCTATTGTGGAGGACCTCACTCTTGGCAAAATTGTTTAAAGTCTCCCGGGGGAGGATTGTGCGCACAATCTCGAACCCATGAGTGGAGCATATGTGATAGATGTGGTGGTCAAAATGGCCATTGGGCTAATTGTGCTTATGTGTCCTTCCCTTCCCCGAACCCCCACTATGACGATTCTACTTTTTGTTGTGACAATGATAGGGAAATGGAAGTGGAAGAAGTTGAGAATGGACAAAATGGAGAGTTCAAGCTCATGATGGAATGCCTACTTGAAGAAGGAAATGAAAAGCAAAAAGCCTTGGAGGAGTACTTGGAAACTAGTCTCCAAAATGGCTTGATGAATGAATACAAAAATCTTCCGTGGGCATTTGATCAAAATCAAGAAGAATTCTCAAATGCTCAATATGAGGAGAGAATGCCCATGTTAGAGGCCAATCATGAAAAGGAGGAATCAAGAATTGAAAATCCTCCAAACGAATCTATTTTCATTAGAGATGCCAAAGAAGAAAAGAAATTAGAGTCAACCGTTGTCTTGAGAAAAATGGTGGAAGTTGACTCTAGTTTGGGGGAAAATGAGAATGTCAAAATCCGGAAAAAATTGCAAATCGGGAGGTTGAAGTCTCACTCCAAGCATTTTTCAACATTGGATTTGTATGGTGATATGGGAATTGAGCCACATACATCCATGTTGGATGGTGAAGAAGAAAGACAAGTGCCTTACATCTTGCAATTCGAAAGAGTAAGAAGGCAAAATGACATTCCTCATTTGAAAGCCAAGAAGTGCAGAATGAAGAAATTAACGTTTGGCTTGTTCATCTACTTACCACCGCCCACCGCTCGTGGTCAAAAACTTGAGTCCAAGTTGGGTGCCCAATTCATAAGCTCCAAATGGCGAGAAAAGCGGTAAAGGTAACCGTCGTGCCGCGACGTTAACTTAAGCGCTTGGTGGGAGGCAACCCATCGTTTTAAAAATTTTAAATCGTTTTTGAAATTTTATTTTTTAGAATAGTTTAGTTTATGGTTTTTGACTAATCTGCAAAGTTTCAGAATTTTTGGAGTTGTTTTGAGCAGGTCGGATTTCCGGACAGCCCCAAACCAGTAGCTGCTGAAAATTGCAGCACTGTTAATAGAACTGTTTTGCACAGTTTTTGCAAAACTGTCCAGTTTTTGCAAAATTGAACAGTTTCTGCAGAACTGTCCAGTTGCGAAAACTGTCCAGTTTCTGCAGAACTGTCCAGTTTCTGCAAAACTGTCCAGTTTTTTTTGCAAAACTGTCCAGTTGCACAAAAAAAAAAATCTATTTTTATGTTTTGTTTTGATTATGTGCAATGAGGACACTGCAATATTTTTAGTTGGGGGTGGCATGTGGTAGCACATTATATTTTGGATATGCATAAATTGTGCCCTTGCCGGGCTTTTATCTTATATATGGATATTGTGTGCCCTTGTCGGGCTTATTTTTTGACTGTTGGTGTGGCTGTGGATAAACGTTACAAATGGAACTTTCTCAAATTCTTGAAAATTTCGTTCTTTTTGCATGTTGTGGATTAGTCACTTTTGTTATTTTATTTCCGTTCTTAGTTAGGTAGTTTAGGAGTAAAAATGGTGTTGGGATGTGATTTTTTACCCCTTGGCTAATTTTTGGCTTGCTTGGTACCAACTTATTTAAACCTTAGCATATGAATTCTTGATTTAAAAGAAAAAAAAAAAGATTGAAGTAATGATTCTTGTTGTGAATTTTAGACTCAATTGTTTGCTCTTACTTTCACTAATTAGTCTCTTTAGGCTATAAGTGACTTTCTTTGAGTTCATTTGTTTCAATTGGGTTTTGGATACATATTCTACTTGGATTATCATGTGCCATGTGTGGTGAGGTTTTTGTGAGTTCTTTTACATTACTTGTGGTCTAGAACTTGCCCGGAATGTGTTTCAAGGCGAAATTCTAGGTTACACTTGGTTTGACAAATGATGTTAGGCCTTCTTTGGATCGTTTTTGCCTTAAATTTCCTACCCTTGCATATTTTCCCTAGTCAACCCCTTTTGAGCCTTTAACCTTTTCTTTGGCAACCATGTTACAAGCTTTAACCTTTTGTTCTTCATTGATCCATCTTTTAGTACCCTACCTCCTTAAGTGCATTGAAAGTGCAAACGTAGGCTAAAAGCCTAAGTTTGGGGGTGATAGTTGGAAAAAGTTGTGATGTGGGTGTTACTTTAAGGTGAAAGAAAAAAATGAAGTAGTAAAAAAAAAAAAATTGGAAACTTCCTTGTTATTTTGAAAAAGAAAAAAAAAAAAAGAGGAAGGAATAATGAAGAGTTGTGAATAAAGGGAAGACTAGTTGGTGAAATGGAAAATGAAGAAAAGGGTGGAAAAAATTCAAAGGAAGTGTGCTTTGATTGTTGAAAATTGTAGTGCTTAGGGAGGTTTTTTGAGTCACTATTTCCAAATTATGTTCCTACCTTAACCAAAAGCCTACATTACAACCCTTTAAGTCCTAATTGATTTTGAACCAAGTGTGTCTATATTAGTGGAGAAATACATGAAGGGCAAGCTTATGGTACTACTTGTGCAATTGAACATCTTTGTGAGAGAAGAGAGTTAATTCTTTCTATTTAATATCCCATTTGTGTTTTGAATTACATTTTCTAAGTGTGGGATTCTCTCTTGAGTGTGAAGGCACATGAGAATTTAAGTTGTGAAATTGTTTCATTTTCCAATTGAGAGGAATGAACAAAAGAAAGTTGTTTTGTGATAAGGAGGCAAATTTTGAAGCTTTAGTGTCATGACTTGATTGCTACTTTGATTAACTTGGTGTTTGAGCACTTGAAAGGAAAATGAAGTTTTTAAGAAGAAGTTGGTGATTCATATGTTTTGAATTAATTGTTGGTACCAATCAAAGTCACGTTTTTGTGCTTAAAGTAGACTTTTTAACTTGGTATGATGTTGGTGTACTATTGAGTCGATTTTTTCGAAAGAGAGTGTATGTTTTGAATTGCTTGAGGACAAGCAATAGTTTAAGTTTGGGGGTTTGATAAGTTAGTATTTTACCAACTTATCTCTTCTTTAATCTTATATTTTTGCTATGTTTGCTTGAGAAAATAGTGCATTTAATATCATTTACATCTATTTTACAGGTTTATGTGATTTAGAAGTGATCGGAAGAAACCAAGTGAAAATAAAGTCAAAAAGAGGTCAAATTGGACAAAACTACACAGTTTTGCAAAACTGTCAAAAGTGGACAGTTTTGCAAAAACGGGACAGATTTGCAAACAACGGGCAGAACTGCAAAAACGAAAATCTGGGGCATATTTTGTCATTTTTTGGACTTGGAAAAATTGGGAAACATAAAAGGAAGACTAGGGGGCAAAATATTTTCATCTTTGGCAGCTCCCACAAGTTGGAAGCTAGGGTTCCTACACAAATTGTTCTTTCTTCTTTTTAATCCTTGTTGATGGAAATCTCTTGGTGACAATTAAGATTGACACTCTTGTTGTGCTTATTTATTCATTTGCATTGTTCTTAATCAAGTAAGTTTTTGCTATTTTAATTATTCTTGTTCATGAATGTTTTCAAGGGATTAGCTAACCTTTGAACTCGCCCATTTACTTTGTTTGAAACTCGGAAGAGGAAAAACGGAGTTGGGATAGGATAATTAACATGAATTTGGGGCGTTAACCCTCATCTAATGGAAGTTGACCTAGGAATAGGCAATACCACTTGTAGCCATATTCGGGTGTTCTTAATGCTCCTAATTGCTTGAGGGATCTTCAATTGGGTAGTCTAGTTAATCTTCGGAAGAAGTTAATTTAGAGTCATTATCCGAGGCTAAATAACATAAACTTGCTATTATTTACAATTCGTGAAATAGATTGGATCGTTACTTGAGAAGTAGTTTCCCTCCTTCCATTCTTGTTGCCATTGATCAATTTACTTGCTTTCTAGATTAGAATTTATATTTCCGTATTTTATCAAAACCTTATAAAAAACCACCATTGATGCGTTCGGGCATAGCTATTGTTAGTGATAATTCCTAATCTGCTTAAATCACCTACATATTGTTCTCTGTGGGATTCGACCCCGACTCATAGTTGGGTAAATTATATTTGCATACGACCGTGCCCATTCTAATTAATAGGGTGGATTTGGACGTTATCACACAATTTCATTCTATTTTTTTATACCTTTTCAGTTTGAACTTGATCATGACTAAATTGCAGGTTGACAGGCAACAAATTAGCCAGTTGTCAACTAGATTAACTCTAATTAGTCTTCAAATGAGGACTTAATCCTATAGTTCCTACAGTTAATCACTTCTTTCCATTTTCACTTTTCCCTTTTTTATCAAACTCTGCACATTTAGGAGTAGACTATTCCCAAGTGAAGGACTTGTGACATAAGACAACAGAACAAATTATGAACACCATGTGTATAGGCAACAAATTCAGTCAAGAAAACCAGCCTTGAGCAAACCAAAAAGGGAAATAGAATTCACATTCCAATGCCTTAATCATAATGGTTCTAGGATTTGCTATAAGTCATGGACAATTAGCACACATTTGCCACAAATCACAGGGGATTACACATAGTCTAGCTGACATTAGATAATAACACAACCACAAATACTGCCATGAACAATCTACCAATCTATAAGCTTAAGACATGAACCTGATACTCCTTTGTTTTAGTATTAATTGACAAACAAAAAAACCATTGATTTATCTTGTCTTACTCTATTTGAAGTGAGCAAGATCATTTAAAAGGAAAGGAAAGAAGCAATAAGGTAATCTATTGTTATATGTTCAGAGATTCAGCAAACAGGTTCAAATTCTATCGAAGTGTTCATTTATTTACTTATTTTCAAAAGAAAGAGAACACATCAGGAGTTGTGTCCAAACCAACTTGTCAAGTTCAAACAACCACAGTTAAGACTTTTGACAAAAGGCTTCACTTCACAATAGGGGCAGTTCATGACTGATTAACAAAGTATGGGACTTCTCACTATAATCACAAGCACATATTACAAGTAAACTACCCACAATCATCTAAACCAACACATGGATTGTCTCAATTCTTTTAAAAATAAGTTTAACCTCCCTATGGTGATTCTGCTTAGGATCATAATCAATTAACTAACAAAACATTCAAGAAAGAAAGGTAAGGGAAAGGGACTTTCAAAAGCACTTCACACACACTTCTTCATAGTGATCATAGAACCTTAAGATCACATGAACAAACAAAACCAATAAGTGATTCAAGCAGCCTACTTCTTAAATGAACTTCACAATAATATTTACACTAACTCCTATTGTGTTTCTATTAACTAAAGCACATGTTAAGCATAAAACCAAACAAGGCATACTAAGCAAATAAGCACCATCATTAACATAGCCAACTTGTGAACATATCTAAACTAGGCAAAATACTAAATACCAAAAAATAAATGAATTAAGGTTTACCTTTTATGTGCGCAGCCAAGAAAAGAACGGATTTGGGAACCTCTGTGATTCCAAACCTCAGCAACCCAGCCACACACACACGAAAAAAAATGAAGTAAGGACCAAATATTTTAACTAACAAAACCCCAACTATTTAGTCTAGGTTTTTTTTTAAAATTGTTTTACTAAGAAGTTTTTTTTTTTTCGAAAAATCTGAGTTTTTCAACTTCTTTTACTCTCAAATTTCTTTATATTTTTTGCTATTTTTTCTCACCTTCCCAAACTTGTTCTTGTACGAGGGTTGGGGTTCTATTTATAGAACCCCAAAAGTTCAACTGAAACCAAACAACAACGATGTAGGACAAAACCTCTTTTTTTACAATCAAACCCAATAGACAACAAATCGACTACCCAGATCTTAAGGCAAGCCAACACACGATCTGATCTGACCATTTTTGTGTCGATCTAAGCCAACAAGTGTAGACCAATAGTAATAATGCAAGCAAAAGTAAACTTTAAAGCAAAGATAATGACTATTTTGACTAAGAATCTGAAAAAACAGAGTAAAGTAAGGATTTGTTACCACATTTGGGCAAAAGAAATCGTGGAACCAAGTGAATCTTTGATATTTCACCACAAAGAGCATACAAATGTTGTCAGCATACGCCTGTAAAAATGCCATTTTTAGCATGCGAGAGACGAGGAAGAGCATGGCGGCTATCTAGGGTTTCACGAGAAAGGAAAGAAAGAGAGAGAGAGAGAGAGTGAAGCAGGTTGGGGGGGGGGGGGGGGGGGGATGAAAAAAAGTGAAATAAGGGGCTTGGGGGTGGGTATACCTATCGTTAATTAAAAAGACTTGGGCCGGGTCTCAGCCTGGCTTGGGCTGGACTCTGTCAAAATTCCGAATTTAATTTAAATGGCCCTTATAAGTTCATGTATACGCCAAGTGTATACATATATACCTCAAGTGTATATATATATATATATATATATATATATATATATATATATATATATATATATATGTATGTATGTATGTATGTATGTATACTTGGTGTACACATTGAGTATATCTAATACCTAAAAACAAATAATTAGAAAGAGTATTAAAATTGAAGAAAATTTTATACCTAAAAAACATTGAGTATACGCCAAGTGTATACATATATACCTCATACATACCTACATACATACATACATATATATATATATATATATATATATATATATATATATATATATATATATATATATATATATATATATATATATGTATGTATGTATGTATGTATGTATGTATGTATACTTGGTGTACACATTGAGTATATCTAATACCTAAAAAACAAATAATTAGAAAGAGTATTAAAATTGAAGAAAATTTTAATTACAGGAAAAATTAGGCCGTAATTATTTTACTAAAATAATTTTAAAAAGTCTGTCAAATTGTCAATGGGCCAAAAATGACCTTAATTAATTAGCCTATCATAATTATTTCAATTATGGCCTTTTTAATCAATTTTGGAAGTTAAATTAAACCTATTATTTCAAATCAAATGTTAACAGGCTGTTTTTGGAAACAACTCTAATTTCTTAAAATTATGAACTGATTAAATTAATTATGTCCAAAATAAAAAATATATCTATATAAAAGGCTCAATTTTGCAGTAATTATCACTTAATTAATTAATTAGCCTAATTAAAATGCTTAAAGACAATTATGCCTATTTTGACAAATCATAAAAATCACAAGTTTAAAAGGTTTAGTAGTTAATTACTTAAATTATTCAAAATTTCAAAGATAAAATAAAAAGGAAAGAAGTATTTGCAAAATAATTTTAAATAATATAAATAAGAACCCTCCCTCTCTCCCGCTTTTTCTTTTTAATTGAATTTAACAAAGTCTCATAAAATATCTTGAAAATACTCATTAAACTCTAAATAAAAATATGATGCATGAAAATCCTTTTTTGTTAATTTAAGGGAAAGAAATATTGACCTGGACAATTTATAAAAATGATTTAAGGCTGCTAAAAATGCTCAGCTCATTTATTTATATCTGGGGACTCGGAGTGATTGAAATAAATTACGGGAGGTCAAAATTTAGTTGTCAACAGTCGGAATTAATTTTTTTAAAAATATATCGATTCTGTGAGGTCGGTAATTTTTTTTTTTTTTGGTAACTAAATGATTATATTAATCACCATTGAGAAATTACATAACCACAGCAGGTATCACTCTCTTCTGCTGTCTCAAATGTTGAGCCTCTCTATCAGGCTAAGTACAATTTAAGCTCAGTTACCCAAGTTCTACTAAGGGAGATCCCCTTTGTCCAGGAGTCCCTTTGTAGCACTCAGACCATAGGACCTTATGCTACTCTATTTTCTCCTTAGTCAAAATTTCAGCCTCTGCATCACGTTGCCAGTTGCTGTTGTTACTCTAATGTGGCATGTACAAGCAATAAATCGGGCTATAGCTTCTACACTTCTACTCTTCTTCTCAAATATACGCAAGTTTCTCTCAATCCATATCTCATGAACTACCTCTGCATACACCATCTTGAACACTGCGGCTTCTTGTGATTTTCCCTTCGCATTGTGCAGAGTCCATCAAAAGTGTTGGTGGTTTATCCCATAAAAGGGCAACAGTTGGATACCATGGTGATCCATAGGAGTAGTCTATCCCATACTCTTTTAGTGAAGCTACATTCAGCAAACAGGTATCACCATGGTATCCAACTGTTGCCCTTTTATGTAAAATGTATGTATCCACTTGATCCAAAGTTTATCCAGTTTGTGTGCCAAATCCCAGTGGTTCTTTGCAATTGCTGCCTTATTCCACATCTTGATATTTATCAAATTCAGTCCTCCACTACTTTTTGGTGAGCACATCCTTTCCCAAGCTACCAGTGATCTTCTCGTGATGGCATTTTCTCCAGACCATATATAGCTCCTGCAGTATGCTTCCACTGTCTTCAGTATTTTATATGGAATTAGGAAGAGCTGAAGGCTTGGATGCCAAACAAGACCGCTTGAACCAGTTGTAGCCTTCCTACATATCAAAGCTTCTTGGCTGTCCATGTTGTTATCTTAGCTACCATTTTTTCTATCAGTGGTTGCCATTGTATCAGTGACATTTTCTTGGTAGTTAATGGGACACCAAGATACTTGAAAGGCAACTCTCCTTGTGTGAAACCCAACAGATTCAAGATTGCATCCTTTGTGTCTTGTGGTACCCCTCCAAAGTATACTGATCTTTTTGTCAAATTTGCTTACAGTCCTAAGGATTTCGTGAATTGCTCAAAACATTGTTGCAGGCACTTGACAGAGATTAGATCACCCCTTGCAAATAGTAACAAATCATCAGCGAACCTGAGATGTGTTTAGCTAATTTCGAGCATCTTGGGTGAAATTTGAATTCTCTTTTCCCCTTTAGATCATTAAGCCACCTGCTTAAGTACTTCATTACTATTGCAAATAAAAAGGGAGACACTGGGTCCCCTTGTCTTTGTCCCTTAGCAGCTGTAAATGGGGGTGAAGGTTCCCCATTTACTGTAATGCAGTAACTCACAGTTTTAACACAAGTGATGATCCATTCTTGGAATTTAGAAGGAAATCCCAGCTCTATCATAGTCTATTCTAAGAATACCCACTCCACTGAGTCATAGGCTTTAGTCAAGTCTATTTTAATCATGCATCTAGGGGAGGTGTTCTTTCTTGTGTATGCCTTGACAAGCTCATGAGCTAGCACAATGTTGTATGCAATTTTCCTACCAGGGATAAAGCCTGCTTGGGCTTCACTAATGATACTTGAGATCACCTTCTGTAACCTAGCTGCTAATACCTTAGAGATGATCTTATATAGAACCGAGCAACAAGCAATGGGCCTGAATTCTTTTGCATTGGTTGAATTTGTTACTTTAGGGACTAAGGTGATAGCTGTGCAGTTTATGGGTTTATATAAATGACCTGTGGTGAAGAAATCTTGCACTGCATCTATAACATCTTTTTTGATCAGTTTCCAAGCTTTTTTGAAGAAGCAAGAATTGTACCCATCAATACCTGGTGCCTTGTCTTCACTAATACTACACAACCCATCATATATCTCTAGTTTAGTAACCTCAACACACAAAGCAGCCTGTTGTTCATGGGTTAGCTTGGGTCCCTTCTGTATAGCCACCTAGTTGATAGCAGGTAGAGTTGGTGCTGCTGATCCCATTAAACTCTTGTAAAAATCTACCAGTTCCTTTTTAATACCAGTGGGTGTATTGATCTTTGTGCCATCAGTAGCAATAAGTTCCAAGATCTATTTTTTATTGGCTCTCTCTTTCATAACAGCTGTGAAATACTTTGTATTTGAGTCCCCTAGCTTAACCCATTTGACTCTTGACTTTTGTTTCAGTATGCTTTCTTCAGTCAAGGACCATTTCTCTAATGTTTGAGCAGCTATCCTTTCCTCCTCTAGTAGACTATTTGTATACTGCATATTCATCCTTTCCTGTATGGACATAAGTTCAGCCCTCACCCTTTCAATTTGTTGCGTGATACCTCTATAGTCATTGTTGTTCAGCTGTTTTAGTTTAGGATTGAGTGCCTTTAGTTTTTTCCATATGTTTTCCATTTTTTGCGATGCCATCTGTTTGCTCCATGTCTCAGCTACAATCTGCTCAAAGTTTTGATGTTGGCTCCACACATTAAAGAACTTAAATGGTGACTTCACATTCCATTTGACAGTTTTAATGTTAATCAGCATTGGGGAATGATCAGAAAATAGGGGCAGTCCATATTCAGTGCACACGGATCCCCAGTTCATCATCCAAAGGTCATTGCCAAACACCCTATCAATTCTGCTATAAATTCTATCGGGTCCTTGTTGTCTATTAGACCGTGTATAATATTCTCCTTTCCATGGTAGTTCATTCAGCAATAGATTGTGTATGTAGTTTGAGAAATCCAAGATTTCGGCTGAGGAAACTAGATTACCAAACAATCTTTCCTCAGGGTAGAGCATAGCATTAAAATCCCCACTTACCAACCATGGTTTAGTCACACTTACTGAGATATCAGCAAGGCTCTCCCATAATTTCTTTCTCTGCTCTATTATATTGTATCCATAAATGATAATGACTAGTGTTTCAAATCCATCCAACCTCCCCTTCACAAGGCAGTGTATGAATTGAGCTTCAGTCCTTATTACATCAATTGTGTAAATATTAGTATCCCATAAGAGCCATATTCTTCCACTGACAGCATCTTGATAATTGCTTTGTAGTCCCCATCATGGTATAATGTTTTTATAAACTTTATTCACCCTAGTCTCCTTAACTATGGTTTCAAGCAGGCCAGCAAGCTTGATGTGATTATTCTTTAAATATAGCTGTAACTCTTTCTGCTTGTACGTTTTATTAATGCCCCTCACAGTCCACACCAACCAGGTCATTGAGAAGGTATAGGTTGCCCACTTATGCCAGTGAGCTTATGGTTATCAATCACCAATTCTCCAATTCTCAGATGTCCTGTTTTTGCCCTGTATCCACCAGATCCTAGAGCAGGGAATTCTGTTAGGCAAGATAATTCAGGACTTGCCCTCTCAGCTTGTGTTTGCTTGTTGATCACAGTCAGAGTCCCTGGGGGCTCTTGTTGAGGAGTAGTCACCTGATTCAACATGCTTGGTTCAGCTATTTGCTGTTTTGACTCATCAGCACTTAGCTTCCTAGCTTGTTCATCCCCAGTTTGCACAGTATTCATTTGTGCTTTACCCTCTGCATTTTCTTTTGATCTCCATTGTTGAACTACATTTGCAGGTTTAGGTGGTTGATTCACCTACAGTGGTCCGATTTGCTGATTTCTTCTGGTCCTTCTTCTTCTCCTAAGCTGTTGAAATCCTAGGTTCTCCACTGCAGGGGTCAGTTTGCAACAATCACCTATCTTCAAGCATTTGCTACAGTATTCCGGTTTCCAATCATAAGTGACTACCTGTTCAAACTTCCTTCCATTAGGTTCACTCACTCCAGCACATCAGGCAACAGTCTGGTGAAATTGACTTCAACAAGAACTCGTGCATAGGAGATTCTCTTTTGCCTAGAGGTGCATTCATCAGCAAATAACGGCTTGCCAATGGTACTAGTAATTCGACTCAGTGATTGATAGCTCCAACAACTCATTGGTAAGTTAGGCATTGTGATCCATAGGGGAATCTCAGTAGGGAATTCTTTGCTTAGATCAAAATCAACAGTCCAAGGCTTGAGCACCATGGGTTTGTTATTAATCGTGTAAGGGCCAGAGTAAAGGATTTCATACATATCTGCTAGTGTTTGAAATTTAACTACATAATAGCCTTCTTCATGTAGAAACACTTCAGGTTCAGCCACCTTATTCCAGTTTTGTGTAACATATCTTAGCATGTAATTGTACCCAGGCGTTTCCCCAATTACATATACAATCAGAGCACTCGACCATTTTCGAATTTCACTATCCATTTCCTCCTGTTCAAGTTGAGCCACAGGTTTTCCTTCAACTATTTCCGGTGGTATGTAAGTTAACTTCATCCCATTTTTAGAACTTCGATTACTAGCAAATAGGGAGGTCCAGATTGGAGGGATTTCTCTCGACTCCTCGATAGTTTCCCCCTCAGGCATATTTTTGCTTGTACTCGCCTCCTCTGTGAATTTTGTGACTATTTGAGATAGTTAAGAATCAAATTATAAAACCGGCCTCTTTAGGTCTTTTTATTTAATTAAAATATTATAATTTTTAAACATTTACCAACCACGTGAGGTGGGTCGGTATTCTTTTAAATAAAAACAATAATAAAAGATACCCTCATGAGGTCGGTAATTTAATCCAAATTTGGTCAAGATTTTTATTAAATTTACCTACCTTATGAGGTCAGTAAATTTAATAAAAATCTCCCTTTCTGCCCATTGCGAATTCTCACTCTCTCTCTCTCTCTCTCTCTCTCTCTCTCGCTCCGACAAAACACGGATGGCAACATCCCACCATCCACGGGAATCCCTAGCCCTTCGCCCGTCGTCCAGGCCACTTCTTACTAGAAAAACCGACCTGAAGGTATTTTTTTTTTTGGTGTTTTATATATTAGTAATGCTTATTATGTTAGATTAGACTAGTTTAATTAACTTTTTTGCCTATGATTCTAGTTCATTGGTAGTTTATATGCAATTTTTTTTTAGGGTTTTGTTAGATTAATTTTAGTCCAAGTTTTGAACTTTTAATTAATTACATTGTTAGTTTTGAGTCTTCAAACCTTTTGGTCAATGATTACTCTTTATCTGAGTGAAAGGCAATAAAAACAATGGCAGGAAGGGAACTGTTACTCGTCTATGAAAGAATATTGTTAACTGGAACTTGTTAGCTAGAGCACTTCTCACCCAGAAAATTGTATGGTTCAACAAACTGGAAGAACAAGGAAATTATTTTTCACAATCAATTCTAGATCCTACTAGCAGTACGAAATCATCCAACTAGTATGTATTTAAAACCTCCTAATGCCCTTTAAAATTGCTTCAACTGTGGAAGTAGTCTTCAAACAAATGAATATGCAGGAGAAATTTTCAGAAGATACATTAGCTTATGGAGTTGATCACTTAAAGTTCACTACACTTTAAAAAATGGCATGCTAACAGTATATGAACCTTTAATGATTAGAACTGAGTAATACATAGTTATTTTGAACCTTGATTTACTACATTGTTCAAGAGCCTTAGATTGAAACCATGGATAAATTGGACTTTAGATTATCATTGAACCTTGAATCGAATTAAATTGAACCTTGAAATATTTTGAACATTGAATTTGTGGATTAACAATTTTAAATTTTTTGTTATTTGTGTAGATGGAATATCTTAGTTGGATGTATGATAGGGCAAATATTGGCCGAGGGGGGATGAGGGAAGAATTTGCAGATGGTGTCATTGCTTTTGTTGACTATGCAATGACACTTGAACCTTTTCTAATTGGTGGCTTGGTTACATCGTACTCAACCACCTAACACACAACTTACACAACAACAAATGGAAGTGTGGCTTGAGACTATTGGCGGTGCTACTAGGTTTGGTACAGCTTACAGAATGTTAAATCGAGCATTTTGTAAATTCCAGTAGGCATAGGTTCTTCCAATGATGTCGAGTTGTTGGATAAAGTGAGTGTTATGGCCATGGATCAGAAGATCGCGGAAACAAATGATTAATCATTTGCTTCTCACGTTCCGCTAATAGTCGGGACATTGAGGAATATCCAGAAAGGAATTTCGAGAAAAATAAAAATAAAAAATCACATTACTTCGACTATAAAAAAGTAACTTTCTAATATTAGTAAGAAAATTCACATTTTTTTTTATTTATCCTACTTGTCACAAGCATATGTAGTTTACAAATTATCACAAACCCAAGTTATTAATTTGGCTAAATTTAGATCTGTTCTTCAATATAACAGATGGTCTTTTTTCCTTAAGACTAAAATAAAGGACTATTTTAGAACACTAGGAATATCTCATTCTGAATTAAAACATAAGAAACTTCAGAGTTGTAGAATCAATTAGACAAGAACAAAAGACAAAGAAATGAAGAAAAATAATAAAGTTTATTATCATACATATCTTTCTCATGTAGGAGATGAATAAGCTATCTAGCCAGTTACAGGCCGCGGAAGCCAGGGATAGGGGGAGGGACGAGCAGCTACAAGCTGCAGAGGCCAGGGATAGGCGAAGGGACGAGAAGTTTACTGGTATGAAAGCACAATTAGACGCATTACTTGCTTCAGAGGGGGGATTTTCCCGTGTCCCCATAATGTTCGTAAACCCCCGTCCTCAACCTCCCTAATCTCGATCTAGGTCACGGCGTCTAGTGGTTGATCAAGAACATCAACTTGTAGATGAGCACACTAGTGGTGAGGATGATGATGCGGATCATGTATCAAACACATAACGGCACGGTTTAAGCTTAATGTTGTAAGCTAACTTATGCACCTTTTGGTGGATTTGTATGAATTGTATGAGTGTTTTGTGGATGTTTGCGGATGTTGAAGTAATTTAATGTTGTAGACTAACTTAATATAGACTAGTTTAATATTTTGTGGATGTTTGTGCAGCTGTAAATTCTTTTGTGAATGTATGAATGACGTTTTGATTCAACTTTGAAGTAGTTTCGAGTTGAATTTGATGTAGTGCAGGTTGTAGAATATTAGTATATGTGCTTGTTGTAGTTTGGTGGATTGTTGGCAGCTATTTGAGGTGGTTTTAGCTGAATATAAAATTATCTTGATTTTGGCAAGTGAGCAGCTGCAAACAACCAAATTTTGTCACTTTTTCTACAGAAAACTGACCTCATGAGGTCGTTTTCTGCAATAATTTTCCAAAAATTGAAATAACCGACCTCATGAGGTCAATTCTTGAGTTTCATTTTTCAGAAATTGAAAAATACCGACCTTCAAAAAATATATATTCATATAACTTTGCGACTTCATGAGGTCAGAAAAGTTAAATAAATAAAAATAATTTTGGATAAACCGACCTCATGAGGTCGGTTACATTAAAATTAAATAAATAAAATTAATATACAGACCTCATTAGGTCAGTAATATTTTTATATAAGAAAAACAAATTAATATAGCGACCTCAAGTCGGTATAATTAATAATCAAGGAATCCGGTGTAAATACATACCGACCTCATGAGATCAGTTTTTTGCGACCTCATGAGGTCGGTAAAAATTCCGACCCGCCCCTAACCGACCTACACTTGAGGTCAATTTTGAGGTTGATATTTTGTGTAGGAAAAAGTTGATTTTAGTAGTATCTGGACCCATTTATAAATATTTGAAATTATTCCTGAAGGTATTCTACTTTTCGTGTTTCATTGTTACATAATCCGCGAGAACACTCACAGAGCCTAGTATCAGGTGAATTTTGCAGAAACAAATTAAATAAGTAGGTCACTTCTACTTGAATCATAGTTGCATAAGGATGGCATGGCATATCCATTTTCTCAAGACAAGGAGTATGTCTCATACTTCAAAATTTAACCAATCAAGAAAATTTGTTTTAAGGAAAAATAATTGACAACTAATAGCTTTGGTATGTTAAGCAAAAACTAATAATCAACAGAAGTATAAATTCTCTAAATGATATATAAGAACATGAACGTAAATCATCAAAACAGGTTGAAGTTCTGGTAAGTTATTGCTAACTTGGTATAATCAAGGATCAAAATAGTCATTCTTCTGAAATAGTTAATGTTTGAGGCTAAAAATTAGGGTGTTGAGCTAATAATAATCTTTTAATTGCTTCAGTTTTTCATCTCATTTTATACATTAGACATGCGATCCTTCAATGATTGTTTTTCATCTCGAGTTGGACGTAGCTTAGCCAATAAGATAATTTAGCTTTTGAGGAATCCAACCTTTCGAATATTTTGCCTTTACTCCACCTCCAAAGTCAAAAATACGGCTATGAGTTTGAGAATCAAAGTATTTTTCTACATTCTTTATGCTAGGAAGAGAGGACGATTCAAACTGCACCAATTTTTTGATTTTAAACTACAAATATATAGAGGGATTTCTATAGAACCTATAGTAACAAAAAGTGAAAAACATATTCAATTAATTAAACACATGTGTTTCTAGATTGTCAGAATCAACAATTGTGTTACCCTTCTTGCGAGTCTTAAAAATAGTTGCCATTTATGGTGGTTCGCCATATTTTCCGCCCTTTACATAAAAGTAACCATGTCAAATAATGTCTCATCAATATTTACAAAATTAAATGATAACACCATTGATTAAAAATTTCTCTAATTGGTTTGCCATTTACAACTTAGCTCTATTGTTGCTTTCTTGTTGATTCTCAATTATGTTGGAGCAACAACATTAAATTCAAATTTTAGAAATAAATTATTAATTAATGGATCATACATGAAATTAAGTTCCATAACTAGACATTATATATGTCAGACCTGAAAACTTTCAATAGAAAAATATTTCTTTACCAGTTGCTTATAGTTGTTTTTTGTCTACCTTCTTCGACATATTCTTAAAAATCTCTTGAATTGGCTTACCCATCACATACTTTGCATGCAATTGTCCTCACCATTACTACCTCTCCACTTCTCTTCATCTTCAATAAGAGATTTAATATTCAGAAAATCATTCTAAATAGAAAGATTCTTCTGGGTTTTGGAACTTCTCCATATCCAATGATGTTTTTTCTTCCTATAATTTTGAGGTACCTCTAAAAATCAATACCTTGAGAGAAATATTATAATAATACTCTCTCCATTCATTTTTATTTGTCCATGTTTAATTTGGTAAACCCTTAAGGAGCAATAAATAAAATGATAATTATACTATATCACCCCTAAATATTATAAATCGCCAAATAATTGAAATAATCAAACATATTTTAAAATTTGTGCACCAACTAACAATTCCTTGAATTATTTAACTCAATAATTTATAATAAGGGTAAATTAGTTACAAAAGGGTAACTATCTTTTGATTTTCTAAATTGGACAAGTAAAAATGAATATATAATTTTAGTATGCTGGAGAAGTAAAAATGAATAGGGGGAGTACCTAAACAATTAATAACCTTGAGAGATTCCTTCAACCACATGATGCACTTCTAATTAAGAGTCCGGAACCTAAATGACCCAACAAAAAACTAAAGTAACAAAAGTAACCCAATAAAAAAACCTACCAAACTACCTTTACCGCAAGAATTACAAGAGTTAACTGTAACGGATGACGTTACATCTAGTTAACTTTGTTAGCTTTGCACGACTTACGTGTCAGTCCCAATGTTTACTTACTTTTCGCCTATGGATAGAACACGTTACCTAACCTGTTCTACGTACATATTTGAGGAATAAAAACAAACAGAAAAGTAAAGGACACAATATTTTTACGTAAACCACCCGGCTTACAAGGGCGATAAAAACCACGACCTACAAACCTGTGGGATTTACGCCAAACTCCACTACAATTGTGAGCCAACTGCAAATTAAGTTACAAACTCTGTACCCTAATTCCTAACCTCAGCCTTGCTACCCAAACACTAACTAGCAAGCTATCTTCAAGTAGTAAACTCCTACCTGAAGTTACAATGGATTGTAACTACGTTTATGCTTACAAATAAAGGGATAAAGATACAACTCGATAGAATAAACCTAGTACACAAATCTAGACTTCAGAACTGGGAAATATTATTTAGTAAAACAACTCCATCGATCCTTCTTTGTGCACTAGGGACGCCACCTTGGATTCTTGAATATGCTATATAAATCTTCTCCTCGCACAATATTTTGAATTCTCTCTTTGTGGGTACGCAAACTTCTTCTTGGTAAGACTTGGGTAATTATAACAATTGTAGCTCCGCAGGTCGGTAACAAAACCTTCTCCTTGTTGGACCATAACACACAATAAGGTTTTGTGTTGTACTTGGATTCTTGCGTTGTTGAGTCGGCTTCTTTTCTTGTAGAAGGCTTACTAATCTCGACATTTATGGTAAGGAATATTTCATACTTGACCGCCAAGTCTTTACCATAATTCTTCTACAAATCTTTGTTGTTGCAGGGTTTGTTTGGAACATGATCACGAACCAGTTTTATCCACCTGGTTCGTCCATCTCTGAATATCTGCATTTTTGAGCTAGAACATGTTCATATACATGTTCCACCAATCTCTTTCATTTTGCCTCTGATGTTGAGCTGCTACTGAGATATTGGTTAGAACATGTTGTCAGATTTGTTTCATATATTTGTATAGCTCTTGTCTGCAACTGGTCAACTCACCTCTTATCACCTTAAGCTCTTCTTTATACAATGTCTTCGCTTCTAGGTCATTCATCCACTGCACCTGATGACCTGTGATCATTCCTCCTCTGCATCTAATGACTTCTTGATATAGAACATGTTTTGTACATTTGTTCTATTTCTTCAATGAAATTCTCCTCTTCCTGAGTCATCTACTCTCCTCATCTTCTCTCCCTTTGCTGCCTTGTTTAGTTGTTCTATTAAGAAATTCATTCATGCTATACACTGAACAACTTTGTGGCTAGGTGACCTCATTCTCTCTCCTTTTGGACTGTGCTTGTTTGCTTGGCTGTATCTAATGAAACATGTTTGTAAACCCGATTCATGTGTAGTACTTGCAACTGTCTCTTTACAATAGATCAGGTTATTGGACTAGTTCCATGTGCATTGCATTCTTGCTCATTCAGACATTACTCTTTATTTGGAACTTCTGCTACATTCAACCACTTGTCTAGCTTTGTTCAATCATTCTTGTGCATTCTCACATGTATCTAGACCTGATTTCTCTTCTTGATGGTATCAATCATTGTTCACCTTTTGTTTATCATGAAATATGTCAATCATCAAAACTCACATACGCATTAGTATAGCTAATGCCAACAAATTCTCCCTTTTTGATGATGACAAACTCTCTGTCTTTCTGTGCTCATTGTACCATGTATCAACCTATTTCATCAACCTGTTCCAAACATTCACAGCTTCGACTTGAACTTAAATTTAATCATGTTAAAGCTGGTTAGCACAGTTCAATCGTTCCCCTTTTGCCATCATTAAAGAGTTAATCCCCAGATTATGGTTACTAATATTTAAGCAATATTCAACTCATGGAAACTGGGGCTATTGCATACAAAAAAATAAGAACATTCACTTGTTTAAGTCAAGAAAGCATTCATGTCACACAACTTAGGCACTAGTAAGATATGCAATAGTTTTTTCATTGATGTTAACAAGTACAATTCTAGACCCTTGGTTACAATCATATACAATAGATCATTGGAACTCGACTTTCTAAGATTTGTACAAGGATAAGTTTAGGGAGGAGACTAAGCACTTTAAAGTGAATGTGATCAACGTGGAGGTTATGACCTAATCCTATGGAGTTGTAGCTAGGGGGTGGCTTTAGTTGGGAGGATATATCTTCGTCAACTATTTTTCCTTCCCTTGGATAGATCTTCATCTACATCCATATTCTTTGCTCAAGAAGACCCACCGTCTTTTTCTACCTGTTTTGTCTATGAGGACCAAGATTCGGAATATAGTTCTTGTTGCAGGCCGTGTGTCCACCAAACAGTATATGAGGGACCTGGTCGTGTACCAGCTACCTTATGCAATGCAGTACGAGAATCAACAAAGATTTTTACATGGAAAACTCCTTGCTCAAAGGATTAAAAATCATGACCTACCCCTATAGGATTTCAACTCCACTAACCGAGCAACTTAGGTTACAACTCTATCGTAAGCTAGGAATTAACTCCCATAATTCTCACCCTTACAATAACGCTTATTCAACCCTCACCCTTGACTACCCCTAGCCAAGCACAATAATACACCTAGACTTACCCCCGCCTAGTGTACCACTCAAAGGCACCCTTTGAGAATTCAACACAGTGACTAACTCTAGCCACACACTACTACAATCAAGCTAAATCTAGCCTAGTGTACCACTCAAGGGCTTGTGGAAACAACCTTGAGAATTTTGAACACCTACAAACAACTTCTTTTCACAGAAGAGTAGGTTTACATTTTAAGCACAAAAGAACAAAGATTCAACAACCTAAGGGCCTAAAACATCTTCAGCTCTGGACTTGGTCCTTCGAGTTGTTCTGGCTCTGTTCTTGAGGAACATCTTGAAAAGTGGAGACTTACACTTTGGATGGAGAAATTTTTTATTGTGCACGAATGAGTCTTCTCTTGGAAGATGATGCCTTTATATGCACGGAGAGAGAGAGAGAGAGTAGAGATGACCATTTATGAAATCTGGACCGTTAATCAGTCGGCCTTGATGAGGTACCGCTATACAGCTGCATTGTACTTTTCAGCCGCTCACTTACAACTGTGGATTTGGACTTTCAGCTTCTGTACTGTCACGCCCCAAAACCCACCCTAGACGTGACCGGCATCCGACGTCATGAACAACATCAGAAAAACCTAAACAATGCAATAATAACACTTGAACCCGCCAGGTTCAACATTCACCTCCAGCAGTTTATAAAATAAATGTAACATCAAGTTTCTTTTTAATAATCTTTCCTTATTAAATTAAACAAAGTTATAAATAACTGCATATATCAGGATCATAATTATGAAATAAGATCAGCGGAAGTCTAATATAAGTAATAGTCATAAACGTGGCAACCACCCAGTAAGTCGTACGAGACTTTGACAATCTACCCACAATTCTGACCACTATCTATGGAGCTTCTAAGAGACACAACAATCACCTAACTTCGGGACGCAGCCCGGAAATCTAGAATAGTAAATGAAACAGGAAGTGTCCCACGAACAAGGATGTGGGCTCACCAAATCAACAGCAGCAGCAAGTTCTCCAAAGCGTCGAGAGTATCACGAACCTGCTCTTCTCCGTTACCTAACATACCATAAAAAACAACAATGGTATGCCTGAGTACTTTCGTACTCAGTGAGTGCCTCGGGGACAACGAGTATTATAAAAATAAAATATAGTAATACATAAAGAAATCAGTTCTGAAAGGATAGTATAAAAAAAACAGTCATTCCACTTTGTGATTCTTAATATCATTTGTTAGACAGTTTACAAAGCCATTAATCGATATAAAAACTGGTATTCAGCATATGTATCTCAATAAGAATTATCAAAACCGATTACAAAGCCTTTTGTCAATTTATAACTTTCAATTATGCCTTTCAAATTGATCATGATTGTCAACAACAGTTCCATGAGAGAATAAGAATATCACACATGCCAATACAGGCCCAAGAATCAATCATATCGCGCATGGTTCCTTATACCGGAACATATAATTCTCGGTGGCTATCCTTCCTCCCGAATAGCTAGGCATACATCACACCCCAGGTAGCGAACCCAGCGGTGGCTATCCTTCCCCCCGAATAGCTAGGCTTGAATCACACCCCGGGTAGCGAACCCGGTAGTGGCCACTCCTCCTCCCGAATGGCTAGGCAATTACCACACTAGGATCCATAGTGACTACCTTTCCTCCCGAGTAGCTAGGCATATATACACCGGAATATGAAGTCCTCGGTGACCACTCATCCTCCCGAATGGCTAGACGTAAGCACACCAAAATATGAAAACCCCGGTGACCACTCATCCTCCCGAATGGCTAGGCGTAAGCACACCGGAATATGAAAACCCCGGTGACCACTCATCCTCCCGAATGGCTAGGCGTAAGCACACCTGAATATGAAATCCCCGGTGACCACTCATCCTCCCGAATGGCTAGGCGTAAGCACATCGGAATATGAAAACCCCGGTGACCACTCATCCTCCCGAATGGCTAGGCAAAATCACATCCACAGAGTTCATAGCATAAAAGCCGAATTACAATTCATCCCAAGGTAATCACATCACCATTTACCATTAAGGTTCATTATGCCATATCGTAAAGATAAATCAATTCAAAGAATGTTTTGAAAACGTATAACTTCTTTACGAAAGATTCCACGTCCTAATTCATCAGTGAGAATATCATTACCAACCCTTAACCATCATTATTAAGCATCTCCTACAGAGGAAAACATTCATAATATCACATACATATGTAGGGTTTGTTACAATCTAGGTTTAATGTGGGTTTGTCCCCTCACACACATTAACCATTAATCAAACCTATAATAGATTTCAAGAGCGTAAAACTAATTCATCATATCATTCAAAACATGCTTTTATAAAGAATCGCTCTTTCAAGAGAGTTTGCCCTTTTTATCATTAGGGTTTTGTATGAAAAGTTCACCCTTTTTATTCAATAAAGAACTTTCGAGAAAAAGACATATGTCCATAATAAGGTTTTTAAAAAGAGAGACATACAAATCACCTTCATAGTCAAAACGGATTTTCAAAAGAGACATACAAATTACCTTCATAGTCAAAAGGGTTTTCAAAATAGACATACATCCAAAATAAGGTTTTTAAAAGGGAGACATACCTTAATTTGTTAAACAAGGTTTAACAAATCACTTTGGGAAGAATTATATTGCAAACCCTAGGTTTTGGTCACAAAAATCATGTTAAGAATCATGGATTTGATGTTAGAATGAATTAGTAATGTTAAGGATGCCCTTACCTTTGATTTGAAGACTTGGGGGAATGATTTTCGTCCTTAGGGTTTTTTAGGAAGTGGAGGAATAAACATAACAAGTGTCCTATTTATATTTTTCTGGTGAAAACGGGCCAAAGGACGCCCCCAAAGGACGGACCGTCCCTCGTGTTACGGACCGTTCTTTGGACCGTCCCTTAGTGGGAATTTCCAGAGAGTTTTGGAAATTTTTGAGATGTTACGGATCCATGTTACGGCCCGTAGCGTCTCACCATAACACAAGCAGAATTTCCAGCGAAGACAGGCTTCAGTAAAACAGGCATAACGTTTTGTACGCAGCTTTGTTTAGGCTGGGAGACCTACCGTTGGAAATATATTTCAAAGATCTACAACTTTCATGAAGGAAGTTTTTCCAAATTCACAACACATTTTCATGAAAATTGCCTAGAAGACAGAACTATCAAAACTTAGGCGAATTTAAGAGCCCTTAAGAACTTCACTAGTTGGTTTGACTTTAAAACAACCATCTTCCACCCGAATTCATCAAGAATGGATTCATATAGATAAAATATCATCTTAACACTATATTTTTACATATTCACGCCTAGTTCGGTGTTACATGTACCAGAACCTTTATCTGGAGGAACTTGGTTCCTCATCGGTTCTTCGAACATGTTTTAAGTACTGGATACACTATCAGTAGCTCTACAATTGCATTATTGGCTGAGCAGCTTGGAGACCTAGTCCCATCTGGTCCTTCTGAATTAACATATCTGGTCTCTCATATATAAGCAATTCCGGCAAGCATTTGATCCTTCAAAGAGCATATTAGACAAGCAGCATATGAGATATCATAAGGTTAACTAAGTTCAGACAGATAAACCTAATTGTATCTGGTTCCTTAGGGTGTGTCATGTCATCAAAACATGTCATTTCTTATCAATTTTCCCCTTTTTGATGATGACAAAGTGACATCCTTTGTATTCCCCCTAAGGGCCAGATCTCTTGCCCAAATACCTCATTTGTTTCCCCGAGACTCAAGCCTTGAGATACATAGTAGTATTCTAGTTCTTTGAGTAAGGTTTGTCAAATCATCAAAACATGTGTTACGGTTCGGTTTTTACGCGGTGTTAAGGCATACAAGGCTGCTACGAACTCGTTAGTACTCTTTCATACTTTGTTTTAAAAGAGTCGCCACCAAATTTTTAGGAATTTAAGAAAACCGGGGTAAAGAGTTTATTCAAATACTGTGAAAAAACTTCGTAATTCAGAGTTCTATGTAAGGGTTCTGATGATCACCCGGGGAAGGTGTTAGGCACCCTAGTATTAAGGGTCCGTACTATACGATTGACCTTCAAATTCAAAAGTATGAGTATTTGCTTGAACTGTTTGTTTAGTGTTTATTCTCGCATTTAAAAGAAACTGTCATTTTGTAAATTGCATATCATTTTTTGGAAGGAATTTGAATATGTTCCCCTTATATATAGGGTATCGTAGTTTTTGGATTTACAATATCCGTGTATAAATAGTCTCCTTTTATATACAGGAAGTATATTTTATTTCATAAGTGAAGGGTAAAGAGAGGCTTTGGTTTTCATAGAATTAAGCTCATGTCATACTCATATGTTGGCTCGGGTCGATCCGTTTTGATACGTTCAATCTTATCCAGAACTTCATATTACGATCTGGTTTTTATGTTATAAAATAACTTTTTTATATGTCCAAAGGAGTATTTCTCGACTGTATATACTCATCTTTTTGGCCTTTTTCTCGGCCCAAAATTTGCACGCGTAAGTAAAAGCTTGGTTTTGTTTTAATCTTCAGGAAAAATGAGTTGTATGTATACTTCTTTTACCAAAATCTGGTCCCTGCCAATTTTAAAGGTTGAGTATGGAATTGGTCAGTTTTTCTGAAATTCGTAGATGATACAAAATTTGCCTTTTTAACTGGGAATTACCCGTAGGCTGAAGCCCCAAAAAAATCGTTTCAAGTCGTCGTATGAATCTTTTTCTGTACAAACTTAAAGGAAAACGAGTGGGTTTGTTTTAAGAGTTTGCAACGGGAATCATTAAGCTTCTAAAAAATATTTTTATCAATAATAGTTTCTTTTAATTGTTTGGAGTTTTAAAAATATCGGTTACATTTGAAAAGTAACTTAAAAAATCCTATTTTTATACTTAGCCTTAAAAAATTGTAGAATTTGATCGGGGTTTTGAAAATTCGTTGGGGACTTAAAGTCATCTAAAAGGTATAAGCATCGTTGTCCTAAGACGGCTAATTCCAACCATATCATTTTCCACTATAATATGAGTTTTGATACAAATTACAAATACATCAAAGCCTTAAACAAATAACATAAAATGAAATGATAATGGAGTAGAGTTAGACTAGGGGCGTACCAAGCCCCTAGTTAGCCATTTTCACCCATGGATGGGGCCTTCTGCGCGCCTTGCTATTTACTTCGCCTTCGCGGACTCGACTTTGAATTAATTTCCTATTGGGCCTTTGGCCCAATACATAGGCTTTGACTGGACCCGAATGGCCATGAGAGTGGGGGGGGGGGGGGGGGGGGGGAAGAAAAAGAAAACCCCGGTTAGTTTATAAACACTGATCTTATCACTAGAATAACCAAACTATGTATATTAAAAACATAACGAGATACTCATATTGTTCTATACTTGCCCCATTTTTCCTTGAGCGGATTTGTTTTGATTGGAGATTTCCAATGGCAAGGGGACTAAGCCTTTGCCTTGTATTCCTGATGTGGCATAAATTCCAAGGGGCTTCTAAGAACCCCAGGAATGGCTAACACCGGGAAGGCCTAGACGACCCCGAACTACCATAGTTTACCTCAACCAGTACATCCAAACAAGAGGAAAAAGAGAGTACAAAACTTAGGAGGGGCAAAACAAATTTTGAACAGGCTCACAAACAAATGGTAGTCAAGTGTCATACTCTAAAGTCAAACATTCATATCAAAACATAGCCAGTAACAACATCTAAGTGAGACTAGATGATCAGCAAGTATAGAGGTAATGATGGGCAAATTCAGTTCCATGACTGGATGACAATAAAGACAATGTACACAACTGCTTCAGAGGGAGCATGGATAATGATCAGCCAGTACATAGACTTGTTAAGATGGTCATAGTAACATGAGGATAAGCTGAACAAATCATACATACCAAGGCAAATAAATGAGGGTTCATGGTTAAATGTAGGCTTGTTTCTTTTCAGACAACACTTAGCCTAAGACTCATCATAAAAGGTTCCAAATGCATATGTTCAGACAGCCAGACCGATCCATTTTTTAAGGTTCAAGCCATTTCCTAGAGGAAACAAGACATGGTTACACTAATTCAAGTGATAGCATACATCCTATCCTAACTAACACCAAGATACACATGTCCAAGCCAATCTCAAAACAAGCATAGCATTCCCATAGAAAAGGTCCTAAGGAAGGCCTTACAAATAATCAAGGCTCATGGCAGTGTCACCTATCCTAGGTAAAAAAGAAGTTAACGACATTTGGGATTTTTAAGCACATATTTAAAACTGGAAGTTTCTAAAACTTACCCCTCTTTATTAACTCAAACACACAATAAGCTAGAACACAAATCAGGGCTACTTGTTAATAAATAAATAAGTTTGAAGACTTTTGTTAAAGAGAAAAAGATTCCCAATAGGTAAGTCACATGGACACTTAGTCATAATAGCCTTAAGACAGTTTTGATTCCTAGAGATGGTCTTTAGACATATTTAGACTAACCAGAAGCTTTCTTCAAAGAACAAAAAAGAGAGGAAGAGAAAGCAATAAATGGATTTATAACGTGATCATAGTTTAGCAAACAAGGGATTCAAACATCACATAAAGAGTAGGTCTTAATCAATAAACCAAAGTGGCAAGTCTCAGGCACAATCATGGATAAACAATCTAGGCAAAGGTGGACAAAGACACTTGGCCAACAACAAAAGTAAATGGAAAATAACACAGTTGACACTTAGTCTCTCATGGCGTGGACTCAGGCCAATATAATACAATCATCAGTCAGACTCTTTTGCACAAAAACAGTTTAAGTAGTAGAATAAAGAAACAAACAAACCCCCCAGATTAAGAGGAACACACTTTCAAGAGACATGGCAGAAATCCCACATACTTGGACTTTTCAACATTAACAACAATTCACTTGATTCTAGGTGTTTCTTCCCCCTTTTGGACACAATTAGGCTGTTCTAAACCACCTATGGCCTTTGTGTGTCCTAAGGTCATGAAAGAAGTTCTAAAAGAAAAGGATGGGGTCTCAGGGTAAGGAAAGGGAAACAGGATTGGGTGGGGTCATCACCTCCCCATCTCCTCCTCCTGAATCTCCTTTCAGCAAAGGGATCCTGGGTTCCACTGGTCATTACCTCCAGTCATGCCCAGGATCACCTTTCACTCTCCCAAGACCTCTTTCCTCTCTTTTATGAGCTCATCCTCATACCCCGGTCACAACCCTAAGGGTCATGGGAAGATATAGAACAACTTAACTTTATCACATCGCTCCCATAATGGACTCATGGGACTAATGTCCAAATTTTAAAGACCATTTATTACCAAATTCAACTATGAGTATATAGGAACAGACCCCTCATAAACACATAGAAAACAATAACAAACTGGTGTTCCTGAACAACTTTTAAGCCAAATGATAACCCTGATAGGATTCCTTACTCTTAACCACATTGTTTTTTAAAAGGAGACACATATTTTCTTTTGCTATCAGGATTAAATCACACAGAGGAAGAAAACATACAGACTTCAATCCATTATTCTGACCTTATTATCACTCTTTTAAAAGGAGCTTAGTTCCTAACATCAAAAGGAAAACACACATCATCTAGGAAAACCACACAAGGACAAAGCTAAGCAAAATTTATGATAAGGATCCCATTACCCTTCCTTCTCTTATTCTTTGTCTTTGCAGTTAGCATAGCTAGGTGATCAGTTCCCAAAATAAGGGGTTTTTTTTTCTTCACACAATCATGACTCATGAATTTCTACACATGATGGACCAAACAGACTCACACATGTACACACACTCTTTGTCAAACTATCAATCTTTAAACCCCTTCTTTTAATGCCCTTTTTTTCAGAATGGATACATCTTTATTGCTAGATTAGGACAAACATGACAATTACTGCTTGACAAGCTTGCTAAACTAAGTGATTTGCCTATTTTTATTAAACATAGACCATCTTAGAACTGCCCTGAACCTAGTCTATTATAACAACTTTAGAAACCTTTTAGACTCAAACACATCACAACTGCATAAACACATCACAACTGCATGCTCTACAGGTCCTATTCAGAGGTAGGTTTAGCATGTTCCCATACTTACCATTAAGCAAGACAATCAGACAAAGGCAAAGCCAAATGGGATACCTTTTATCAAATTTAAATCCTTCCCCTCCCCAAAAAAAAAATTTTTAGACGTTTATTTCAATACACATTAATGTGACCCAAAATGCCAAGTTTTCAACCAAACAAGTATGACTTAGATGAAGCAACAAAGATCAGGCCAAACAAAGGCATTTAATTCTCTTGTGACCACCAACACCCTTAAGGCCAAGCAAGTTACCAAGTAGAACAACAAAAACATACAATACACTTTCACTCTTTTAGAATCAAAACATCACTAGATAGGACAGACATGATCAGACTAGGTCTAATGCATATCAAAACTTCAACTCCCAAACGAACAACATGATTAGGAAGAACGAGTCATAAGTAGACTAAATCCCTTCATAACAAGACTTCAACTTCCTAACTGACACATGATCCATAGGACAAACAATAACCAGACTAGGTCCCTTCATAACAAGACTTCAACTTCCCAAACCAGCACATGTTTATATAGGACAAGTAATGATCAGACCAGGTCTAAATTCATATCAGACTCTCAACTTCTCAAAACAAACATATGATCAAGCAGGATAAACCATGATCAAACTAGGTCCAATTCATATCAGGACTTCAACTTCCCAACTAACGCATGATCACCCAGGACAAACAATAAGCAGACTAAATCCCTTTACAACAAGATTTCAATTCCCAAACCAACACATGTTTAAATAGGACAAGTAATGATCAAACCAGGTCTAAATTCATATCAGACTCTCAACTTCTCCAAATAGACATATGATCAAGCAGGACAAACCATGATCAAACTAGGTCCAACTCATATCAGGACTTCAACTTCCCAACTAACACATGATCACCTAGGACAAACAATAAGCAGACTAAATCCCTTCACAACAAGATTTCAACATCCCAACAGACACATGATTAAGATAGATTATTCAGCACCAGATCAGACAACTTACTTTGAACAGGCCTCTTGACCTTCTCTTTAGTTAACCATCAGACCAAGACTCATTTCCAAATAGACACAACCAAAATGTAAGGCAAGTAAATCGTTCAAAGAGCCTATAACTTCAAATCAACCCACTAAACCAAACCTATTACATAGAACATGTAGGACTAGACCCACCATTACACTTAACAGACCTTTTTTGACTTCAATTCAAAGCATAGGACTTATAACACACATCAAGCAAACATATTAACTTAAACCACATCCTAGACCCCCATATAAAGCACTTAGTAGTGTTTGAACAAACATGATAGAATAGAAAGTCCAGAGAAAAATCCAAATCAAACAAACTCCTCAACTCAAACTATAACCTAAGCCACACTTAAATACTCTTAGTCACCACTATATAAGTAGGATCTAAACAGAAGATCTAAAAGGAAATGCCAAGTCAAAACAAACATCTCTGCTTAGGCTTTATTCCAAACCACACAGAGAAAGAACACATAATCATATTAAGCAAACATGATATGAACGAAAGTTCTAAAGGGGAAATATGAGTCACAACAAGCCTGTCAGTTTGAAATATGTTCTAACCCCCATATAATCTCATTAAGTAAGCATAATATGGACAAAATCTAAAAAAAGACAGTCATAACAAGCTCATCAGGTTGAACTTTGTCCTAAACCACAAACAATCACATTGACTAAGTATAGTATAGACAGAAACTGAAAGGAAAGGTAATAAACCAGCATATTAACCTAAACTTTATCCCAAACCACATAATCACATTGACTAAGTATAATATAGAAAAAATCTAGATATAAAGGCAATAAGCTAAAACACTAACTTAAACTTTATCATAAACCACACATAATCATATTACCTAAGTATAACATAACAGAATCTAAGTATAAAAGCAATAAACTAAAACAATAACTTAAACTTTATCATAAACCACACATAATCTTATTAACTAAACTTAACAAAAATATAAATATAAAGCAATAAACTAAAAGGTATTTACATTTTGTGAGTGTAACCGGGGGCAAACGATGAACTTGAAGGCTCTTACACTTCAAATGCCAAACTCAAAGCCACCAACACCACACAAACAAAATAGAAGACAAAAATTTTAGAACTAGAAAACTAAAACCCTTAGGTTAAATTAAATTTTTTTGACTTATGGAACTCTTAGGACTTAAAAATCGTAATTTTCAGCCTCTTTTTGGTTTCCAACCTCCCTCCTTTAACCAAATGGGGTTCTATTTATAGAACCCCCTGAATAAATCTCAGAATTGCAACAAACGATGTGGGACTTGCAAATTTATGCAAGTCTTACTCACAAATCCAACACACGGTCCAGATTCAAGGTAAAAATGAAATCAACGGGTCAAAAACTTCAAAACTAGCAATAATGATGGAAAAAAATATAAAAAGGGAGGGTTGTACCTTCAAGGGTCTGTTTGGCCGGGTTTTGTGGAGACAAGGACGAAGCATTAATGGCTTCTCCTTCTCTCCTCAAGCTATATGCCCACTATGATGGGACACGACTGAAAAGAGATGGGTGGGTGGAGGAACAGTAGGGCGGTGCTAGGCTTTTACCCCTAGCCGCCTCCCCCTCCTCTATTTTGCTAAACGACCCCTAGGGTCTTTGTAAATGAGATGGAGGAGAGGAGTATATTACTCCCTCCCTTTTAATTGCTAATGGACCGGGTCTGGTCCATATTAGACTAGGCCTGGTCCCTTTTTATTTTAAAACAGGCCTTGTGTGTGTGTGTATATATTGGTATATATACATGGTGTGTATATATATATATGTATGGAGGGTCAAGAAAATAAATATATATATATATATATAAATAAAAACTAATTATCAGCCTATTAGGACTTAATTAATTTAAAACATGACGTGCTTAAAAAAAAATCATTTTGCAGACACTAGTTTAAAATTAATTAACTAGATAAAAGAAAAATTAAGCAATTACGCAAACACATACAGAATCAAGGTTTAAGAGGTAAAATGGTCAATTCTTTTAATTACTCAAAGTTCCTTGGGAGATAAAATGAAACTACTCATTAATCTAAATTTCCCTGATCTAATTAATTAAGAAAATAATTATCCAAAGGGCTTTTTGCCTTTGATTAATTTCAATAGAAATATTCCCTGAATATCAGTGATTTCCACAAATTTAAAATACCCTAGAGATTGCTTTATCAATTTAAAAGGGTGAAATATTATCCCAAATAATTTCATAAAATTACCTAGACCCTTTAGGGTGCGCGGCTGATTTTATTTATCGTCCAAGGACTCCGAGCACTTAAAATAATTCACAGGAGGTCAAAAATTAGGTGTCAACAATATGTCATGACATATCAGTTCTTTTCTTGATGGTGAGGGGTTCTTTCTCTGATTCAACCTTCCATACTTCTCCATGAACCCTTATCTCCATAACTCCCGTTTAATAATAGACCTGATAAATCCTTTTTAGATAAGCTTAGAGTATCAACCAACCTATTTTCTATAAAGTTTTGTTGCGCCACTGGTTTCCTTCATTCAATCCCCTATTTTATGATTTTTCACATATTCCCCCTGTTTATGAGCTCCACCCAATTTTCTTTCCCCCTTCATATTTCCAATTGATAAAATCATTTGGTCATCAGGGAAATGTGTGTTTGTGAGGGTGACATGAAGTATATTTTCTAATTTTGAGGGATCAAGGGAGTGTGAGGAGGTGGTAGACTGATTGGAGTTTGTGAGTGAATCCGTCAATCTTTTTTTTCTCATATGATTCCGATGTGTAAGAGACAGATGGGATGAAATTTATAAGATCAGGTTGAGTCTATATCGGTTTATGTAGTGATGAGGCGGTAGCTGGATAGTCTTTTTAGGAAGTGTAGGATTTGAATGTTGTGGTTTTTTCAAGACTTATCATCATTACTCCCTTTTTCTCTTTTCTATGCATAACAAAGATGGCTAGACATTAATAGGGTAGGTAAAATCGATTGTCGTTGTCTAACATGTCTCATGATCTGAGTATATAATTGACTGTAGGGAAAAGAAACATACCTGAAGCGTATTTGCAATCTTTGATTTGAGGCCTGCTTCTGTGACGGTCACCATGTTTAGACTTTACAAGATCATGAACCTACCTTGTATAGGACGTACAACTTAATGTACCAGACTGACTAAAATATATAATTACTTTATGTACCACACAGTCTGTGAGTACCTTCCTAGGCAATTTTGAGGAATGTATGTGCAGCTTTACTCATTCTCATTGCTAGCACAATTTTTCCAGGAATGTGTCTTCCGATTTTGCTTGCTTTAATATCCTGAATTTCAGCTCTTAATCTCCGAAGTATACACCACTTGTTCCTGTTAACCCTCTTCTTTTATTACTAGGAACGGGTTCCTAAACCTGTTTCATGGCTGCATGAATATCCATAATGTTGTTAACCATTCTTCGGGATTTTGTGGATGACTACTTTCTTCCCCTTTTCAGCCTTTCTCTTTCTTATCACCTGTTCATTCTTCGTTTGCTTAACCCTTCTTTGATGAACTAGGTTTATCTACCTTTCACGCAATGTTCCCGCTGTCTGATTGCCTTTTCTTTTGATAACTTTCTTTTTGCAGTATTATCTTCCTTCTATCTTGAGAGTGAGCAGAATTAACAATTTTCTCTCTTCATACCTTAAGCAAGCACTATTCATATATCATTTTAGCTTGCTCTTCTGCTCCTCTTACCTGCAACACAATCAGGGATTAGTTTTGGGTAACCATACAAGCTTGATTCAGTTTTCTTCAATCATGGGATGGATCAATTCCCCCTTTATCCATTTGGGTAGTGTCCATATGAACCTATTTCCAACACCTGTAGCTTTCTTCTTAACTGACTTGGTGTTCTTCTTTGCAATCTTTAGGTTCTTCATCTTATAGCTCATGTTCACTGGGCATTCAATTCTGTAGTGCCCCTTCTTTCTTCACAAAGTGTACATTACCTCTTCTGACACTTTATGTTCAGCCATCCTGTCAAATCCCAATCCTGTCGTCCTATTGTGCATTTGACTTGTGAGATTTGCCAGTAGTTGAGCGGTTTGAGTCCATCGATTTGCTCTTTCAAGTTCATGCTCTGTTTTAAGCAGTTTTGAGCTAATATCTTTGGATTTTCTCTTTCTAAGTGCAACTCTCTTCTTACCCTTTTCAATTTAGGATCCGCCTCTAGTTGATCATCATTTGCCTCATGCTTTCGTGATCTGAGTGTCAGCTTTAGAACTTCAAATGAAGACCCAAAATGTATGAACCAAGTTGAGCAGCCTGTTCTTTCAGTAGCCGATTTTCCTTCTCCGTTTTGACTCTACTTTCTTCACTTTTCAGTAGTTGGCCCTCCAGGCTTGTAACTTCAATGAGTGATTCTTTATTTCTTATGCTCATCTCATCAAATTCATTAATCAGGTCTTCCATCAAGGATATTATTTTTTCTTTTGACAGTACATCTAATTTTTCCTTGAGCCCATATGTGCTTACCTTGATGTTTTCTTCCATGTATGATTCTGAGTGGTCATCAGGCATGAGTGCAGTGTGGTCAGCCTCATCTTCTGAGTCATCATCAGAGCCCCAGGCTGCTAACATAGCCTTGGTTGTCTCCTTGTTTTTGCTTGCTTCTTCTTTCTCCTTCTCTGCCCTTCTCTTCTTCCATTTTATTTCCCATTGTGGCCAATCTTTGATCACATGATCAGTTTTATCACACTTAAAACATTGACATGTCTCTCCTCTATCGATGCTCCTACCTCTTTCAGAATGTTTGCCCTTCTGATTTTTCCTTCTGAGGAATTTTTTGAAATTTCTTGTAATCAGGGCCTTGGCCTCTTCTTCTTTTGTGTCTTGGTTTTAAGATATAAGGACCTTATTGAGCTTTCTTCTTCAGTTCTTGCATTCTCCATGTCCGTCTCGTATGTCTTTATGTTTCCCACTAGTTCATCTAGAGACATCTCCTCTATGTCTTTTGCTTCCCCGATGGTTGTAAACTTTATCTTTAATTCTTTTGGAAGGGTTCTCAGGATCTTGTCTACTGAATTCTGAGTGGAGATGACTTTTCCAAGTGAGGTCAGTTCATTCACAATAGAGGTGTATCGAGTGAACATCCTTACTTGGCTGGTTCCTTCATGAGTAGTCTTCAATGCGTCCTAGATCTTCTTGGTTGTTGTACATCCAGAGATTCTGTTATATTCATCAGGACCAAGACCATATATTAAAGTGTTCTTGGCCTTTGCATCCTTTTCAAGAATCCTGTAGTCGCTTTCAATGTATTCAACCTTTTCTTTTCTTACTTCAATCCCATCTTCAACCTTTTTCATGGGATATTTAGGTCCTTCGATCACCCTATCCCATAGCTCATAATCTTCTTCTTACAGATGATCTTCCATTTGCGCCTTCCGCCATTTGTAGTGTTATCCATTGAGTAATGGTGGCCTTCTGGTGGACTAACCCTCTGAGTGTCCTGTAGGAAGTGCAGCATTCATCAAGATCTTCTCCAAGGTGTTAACCCTTTGAGGAGAACTCGCTCTAATACCACTTGTTAGCTTTTAACGCCCTACGTGTTAGTCCCAATGTTTACTTACTTTTCGCCTATGGAATGAACACGTTACCTAACCTGTTCTATGTACGTGTTTGTATAATAAAAACAAACAAGAAAGTAAAGGACACAATATTTTTACGTGGAAACCCCTCGGCTCACAAGGGCGATAAAAATTATGACCTACAAACCTGCAGGATTTACCCCAAACTCCACTACAACTGTGAGCCAACTGCAAATTAAGTTTCAAACTCTGCAACATAATTCCTAACCTTAGCCTTGCTACCCAAACACTGACTAGCAAGCTATCTTCAAGTAGTAAACTCCTACCTAAAGTTACAATGGTTTGTAACTATGTTTATGCCGATAAATAAGGGGATAAAGATACAACTCAATAGAATAAACCTAACACACAAATCTAGATTCAGAACTGGGAAATATTATTTAGTAAAACAGCTTCGTCGATCCTTCTTTGTGCACTAGGGATGTCACCTTGGATTCTTGAATATGCTGGATAAATCTTCTCCTCACACAATATTTTGAATTCTCTCTTTATGGGTTCGCAAACTTCTTCTTTGTAAGACCTGGGTATTTATAACAATTGTAGCTCCACAAATTGGTGACAAACCCTTCTCCTTATTGGACAATAACACGAAATAAGGTTTTGTGTTGTACTTGGATACTTGCCTTGTTGAGTCGGCTTCTTTTCCTTATAGAAGGCTTAATAATCTCGACAATTATGGCAAGGAATCTTTCATATTTGACCACCAAGTATTTACCATAACTCTTCTACAAGTCCTTGTTGCTGCAGGATTTGTTTGGAACATGTTCACGAATTTGTTTCATCCACCTGGTTCGTCCATCTCTGAATATCTGTATTTTTGAGTTAGAACATGTTCATATTCCTGTTCCACCAATCTCTTTCATTCTATCTCTGTCGTTGAACTGCTTCTGAGATATTGGCTGGAACATGTTGTCAGATTTGTTTCATATATTTGTATAGCTCTATGTCTGCAACTGGTCAACTCACCTCTTATCACCTTAAGCTCTTCTTTATGCAATGTCTTCGCTTCTAGGTCATTCATCCACTGCACCTGATAACCTGTGATCATTCCTCATTTGCATCTAATGACTTCTTGATGTAGAACATGTTTTGTACATTTGTTCTATTTCTTCAATGAACTTCTCCTCTTCCTGAGTCATCTACTCTCCTCATCTTCTCTCCCTTTGCTGCCTTGTTTAGTTGTTCTATTAAGAAATTCATTCATGCAATACACTGAACAACTTTATGGCTAGGTGACCTCATTCTCTCTCCTTTTGGACTGTGCTTGTCTGCTTGTTTGTATTTGATGGAACATGTTTGTAAACCTTATTCATGTGCATTGCTTGCAACTGTCTCTTTGCAATAGATCAGTTCATTGGACTAGTTCCATGTGCATTAAATTCTTGCTCAGTCAGACATTATTCTTTGTCTGGAAACTTCTGCTTCATTCAACAAGATGTCTAGCTTTGTTCAATCATTCTTGTGCATTCTCATATGTATTTAAACCTGGTTTGTCTTCTTCATGGTATCAATATTTATTCACCTTTTTTCTATCATGACACTTTGTCAATCATCAAAACTCACATACACAACAGCCTAGCTAATACCAACAAATTCCTTTAACGTAAGAAATTCTTAACTTTGTTTGATAAACAACTCTTAGGTAAGACTTTGGGTTCAAAGCTAAAGTTGTTCTGGTCCGAATTTAGGTAAAGTAATCGAGCGTTGAAGTGTTAGTCACTCTCTTTTTTCCTTTAGGGAAAGGTGCAAAGTGTCTTTATCAAGAAAACGAATCATATAAAAACAATCTTATACAAGAAACAAAGCAATGGAAATAGCATAATGGTCCATATTTCATTATATAATAAAACTCCGGGTTCAAACAGTGGCTCGAAGGAAAGACTTACCAAGCCGCGAAAGGATCTAACACGCTCAGTTCCTATTCCGCCAAGGCTTTTACAAGGTAAAACATAGTAAAATAGGTAACTCAAGGAAAAGGGGCTGAGTTGGGAGCTGAGGAGAAGCCTAAGCCTTTTAATCATCAGCTATATCGGGAGCTAGGTGTATTGGATTGGTAGCCGGATGAAGGATTTGACTTCAGCAGGGGTCTCGTCTTCTTTTTCATCCTCCTCTTCATTGAAGGATTTCTTTTTTTATCTCTAGGGTGAAGATCTTCCGGAATCTCCGCGAACTCCTACTCCAGGCGGAGGGCCGGCTCAATTTCAGCATCGATATCTGGAATGTTCCCGGCTTTCACTGCTTCAATAGTTTTTCGCCGCATGTTATAGCCATTCCGAATCAAAGCCATGTTATGGTTGTCGATGGCAGATTGGAGCTTGGCGCCATCTCGGTAACATGGGTAAGATTGACATTAGTCCTCCGGAGAATTGCACTAGTTTTTGAAAATTCCACGCTAGCATTCCGGTGCTGGTGGTTCTGAGCCGTGACAACGGCCATTCGAAATTTCAGTGATTCACTTTCCTTCAGAATGGCAACAACCTCATCATTCTTGGCTTGGAGAAGCTCTTCCAAAGACTGTATGTCAGCCTCAAGACCTGATATACGCACCATCATGTCTGTCACAGAATCATTAGCCAGGCTCCAGTTTTTCTTCCAATCCTCTACACGGTTCTGGAGAAGGGTAGCTTTTTGGCTAAAGGCATCTTTGTCAGCCTCTGATTGCCCAAGTTTAGCTTCCAGGTCCTCAACCTTGGCAAGCTTGGCCTCGGCCGCTAGCATTCGCTTCACGGCAACGTCCCTCTCGGTGGGAGCGTGGCTTTTTCCTCAATCATCCTTTGAAGGCCTTCATTATAGAGAAACTTGGACTAAACGAGAACAAAAAAAAATGGGATTGAAATTACGCAAGGGAGGAAAACGGAGATAAAATATTAACTGAAGAGAAGAGTAACCCGAGTTATGGCATGCATGCTAGCATTGATGATACATTCGAAAGAAACCTTTCACGTTTTCTTTCAGTCCTTCTCTGAGGCCACATACTTCATATAATTGGACACGCCCACGAATTTAGATAGCAGGTGGCGCTCAGCTGGGACTTTGAAGGTGATCATTCTAAATTCATTAGGTTTTTCAACAGGGGCCGAATATTCGTTCACCAATTCCTCTGTTTCAGGGGAAGGATGATGGGCTCAAGAGGGTGACCTTTAATGGAAACTTGAGGATGGTGGTAATTAAAGAGTTCATACATGAGCCAGTAAGGTAGGAAAAGTTGTAGTGGTGGAAGAAGTTGAAGGAGGGCGCATTTACGATCGCAACACTGAAGCCAACATGGGTGAATGAAGCTCGGGTTCTCGAAGCCCCATGCTCAGATGCCCTGAGGTTTGAAGTCATTTGTTTATCACAGAACTAGTCCCCCTTACTCACTTCCATAGTTGACCCTCTCTTCAGGATCTTCGCTTCTATGAGACAAATCACTCTCTTCAGGAGTTCTCTCCTTGACTACACCCTCCTCGGCTTTGTTACCCAAACACTCATCCTGAGCAATCTCTTCCGTTTCAGCGATGTCCATCTCCGTGTACAGAATAAATCTTTCCCTGGGGAAAACGGCTGGACCTTCAGTCCTGTCCCTTTTGTAACTTTTCGTTAGGGGGCTAGTCTTCCTATTCGACAGCGGTAACAGTGAGGGTTATCTCCATGGTGACACGAAGAGAGGTCTGGCTGGTTCCCTCAGAGTTCTTAGGAATATTTCTCTTGGTGCGTTTGACCCTGGACCGACGGCTTGATGAAGAACCCTTACGGGTTCACTTGCGTTCTCGAGTTTGGTTAGTAATCCGGATGGCCACAACGGTGTCATCAGACACTTCGGTAAGTTGAACAAATGGGGTACACTTGGGCAAATCTGAAAACAAAAATGCTTGCACAATGAAATTTCTCGATTCGAAAATTACCAGAGAATGAACGAGATGATGGGGCTTACTATGATTACTCAAAATCCAATTCCAGTCCTTGGAAAGTGCCTTCCATGTCCGAGTATCTAGAGTTGAAACATCCAGGATACCTGGGTCCGAAACGAGGTTATCAATTTATTGGGGTTCCCTGGGAGTAGATGCAAGAGGGAAAAAACATTGTATCATAAGCGACAAGATTAAGTTTTAAAAAATTGGCATGAGTAAGAGAAACCTAAGAGTCGGGTTCCACAACTCCGGTATAGGCCTGCTACCGGTAAGATCAGCAGTGGCAACAATTACAAAACGCTTTGGCCAACCCCTATCATGGTCATCGTCAAGGTTAGTGAGGAGTGACTTACTGCCTCTTTTAACATGCTTTATAATGCCTTCCCGGAAGATACTTGGAGAGTATACCCGGATCAAATAGCCAAAGTTAAAATCCACTCCGGCCCGATTGGAAAAATATGGGAGACTAGCCACGGCTCAGCATACCGGTGGGCCCGTTTAAGCCAGGTAGAACTTGTACTGCCGACACATATCGAGGATAACGTCATCTGTGCGGGTTCCGATCTTCATGGAAAAAAAGGTATGTATAATCATACGAGTCCCCCTGCCGGTAAGAAGTGATTCTTTCCCTTTTGCCCGAGATAATGACTTCGGCGTCTTTCCACCGACAGTCTGCCTTCACGATGGGTAGGAGGTCAACAGTAATTCTAGTTTGATAGTCCCCCATGTAGGAATCACGGCCACCGAGCTGATCCATAATAGTTGTTTTAGCTTGGAGGTCATTTTCAAAGTGTCAATTCTTCGGTATAATGGATCGGGCAGGTGGATTTTTCTTGAAAAGGTTTTCCTCGCCATGTTGAATTTCATCCTCTACTACTTGGGGTGGCAGCACTATGACGGGGGGAGCTCCGGAAACGTCGGAAGTTGAAGGAGGAATGGCCTCAGAGGAAGTAACTTGCGAAGTCGACATGTTTTGAAGAAGAATGGAGTTCATATGGGAAAAAAAACTTTCCGATGAATTGGTTTTTCTTTTTTACAGAGGAGAATTGAGAAAATAAGGAGAAGAGTGAAGTATCCTAGATGGGGTTAGTGGCATGTTTTATAATCAAAAGGTTTACTCAGAGGTCATCATTTGCCTCGGTAACCGGCAAGCAAGAATGCCGATCGACACCCATTCCTGGTACGACACGTATACGAGATGTTTATAAATGAAGGATGTGTGTCTTATCAATCGTCAGGGGTGCTTCGTTTGAGAATTTTGGAGACCTTTCCACTTTCCGGTCACACCTATTCGAGTCCCCGGAAAGTGAGGGGACTATTGTATTGAGAAAAATTCGAAGGATAAAACTGTATGAATTTTGTGATGACACGTGTCATCGCGGGTGAATTAGATCTGAGTTAGCATGAGGTGTCCCCGAAGGAATTCGTATGGCCCCGGAGCCTCGTCCACATCCTTGCTCCGGAGGTATCATAATTAAGGAGGTTTAATTTGTAGGCCAAAAGTCAGTTGTTACACAAAGGCTTTGAGCCTTCCACGGAGCATCAATATGCATTATTGCCACCTTTTATTGCCCATTAATACCATAGCATTAATTTGTAATAATAAGGGCACAATTCATGGAATGTGTACCCCTTAGGACAAGTATAAATAGAGACTCTCATTTCATTGTAAGATCATCAGAAACTATATACAAGAAATACTTCATACTTACATTGTTCTTAGTTTGTTATTGCTCTAGCTCAACTTAGCGAGGTTTCAACTGTTAGCTTGCTCGAAGACTCTAGATCAAAGTTTCTCCAAGGTCCAGGCTATTCAAACTCTTTATTTTCTATTATATTTGGTTTATACTAGTTTCTATTGTTGATTATCTCATTAATTTTGTCATATTGATCCCACGTGTCCTTGACCACATATACAAATTCAACTGTACAAATTTACGGGTAAACAGGTATTTTTAAAAGTTAAATTATCATGTTTATGCTCCTAATTCGTATGTATCTCACACGTTTGTCCAACTCAATATAATTAACATCATAAAGATTTGGTTAGCGATCAGAGGTGCTTAAAATGTGTACTTTGATTAAGGTCAGGTGTTTGGATGAAACTCCGTGAAGTAAGGGGGTTGGATGTCAAAACGATTCAAGTACGAGTGTTTATTAGGCCATTCTTTATAAAAATACAAGAGAATACATCAATATATATATACACATAAGAGAAATAAGAAATGAAAGAAAATAAAATATAATACAATTAATATAGAATATCTCTTCATGATACTCACGATCAATGTAGAACATCTCTAAAATATAATCTCTAAATATATCTAACACATTTGATGTTAATTTTTGATAATTTGGTGATGTCGGGCTATGTGTGGACGAAAGTTGTTAACCATTTTAAACATTAAATAGTACTTTATGCTTGTTGTGTTATATGGGATGCAGTTGAAGTTTGGACTTAACATAATGAGGGATGAAATGAGTTAAAAACTCTAGATATTGTTGACATATAAACTACTCGTCTAAGAACTGAAAATTTGCAATTAGCAAACCTATGGCCAAAGTATTATATTATGTCCCAGTTCAATATATTCTTAGGAAAAGCAAGTGTATCTTTGTGAAGCTTCTCATCCCCTCATACTTATTTTAATATATTTTTCGCCTGACTGTAGAATTTTTTTAATAATTTGGTGCCGGTGAGGACATTCAATCCCAAGACTTTTGTCTAGTCTGATATGATGTTGAAGTGTGTGGCCATCTCATCTAAAAGCTTAAACTGTTAGAGAAAACATCATTTTATTTACTTAATTAGTATGTACATCTCAACAAAAGAACAAAGTAGTTTATCAAGTCATTTGATTCAATCTGTTTTTCACAATTATATTCTCGAGTATCTTTTGCTTATGTCTTGGTGGATGCTTGGATTTATCTGGTGGATCATGATCACAAGAAAGTGTTACTTAGAACAAAGTTGCATGATATCCTCTCTGATGATTCGTGGGCCATCATTTCTTTTCTTGTACTGGGCAACAATATACAGGAGCTGCATTGCAAAAAGAGAGGTTGAACTATGTGACATTATGAGCAGGGGTGGAGCTAAAAGCTTCGATACCGATTAAGCGGAATGTTAAGTTTGTGGGCCTGACTCCGATGAATTAGGATTAGAGGACATCCTTAAAGCTCTAGGATTAGGATTTTTTATAGCCTATATATACATGCCCCTTTCACATAATTATGTATGCTGAATACATCTGCCATTAAGAATTAATAAGAGTTGGTGATGGCCGTGGTTTTCTTCCCCTTGAGGGTTTCCAAGTAAAATTGTGTGTTCTTCTTTCTCGTCATCATTGCTTTAATTCTTGTTGTCTCATAACAACTTGTATCAGAGCTCGATTCAAGCGAATCAATGGGAGACAAAAGGAAGAAACGTATCAAATAGATTTAATGAAAACAATTTTGGCTTTAGAAAGATGTAGATAAAGTATTACCTCTACCGGAAGGATCTGCACCTGCCGCTTGAAGGAAAAAATCCCAGCGGATATGGAGCAACTGAAGTGGGATGTGCTGGATCGGAAGGCGTTGGGTGCAACTCATCTATCTCTAGCGCCGTGGTTTCCTTAAACATCTCCAAGGACAAAACAACCAAGGATCTCATGGATTCTGTGGCGAGGATGTATGAGAAGCCATCAATATCAAATAAGGTATTTCTAATGAATCAACTATTTAATATGAAGATGACTAATGGTAAATCTGTGGCAGCGCACTTAAATGATTTCAATACTATCATGAGACAATTGGAGTCAGTAGGAATAACCATTGTGGAAGAGATCATGACTTTGTTAATTCTATCAAGCTTGCCTAATTGGTGGGATGGTCTGGTGATGACCACAAGTCGTTCAATAGTTGCAGGACTGAAATTCGAAAATGTTGTGGGTGCTTTGCTGACTGAGGAGCCACGAAGAAACATTCAGTCGCATTATAGTAGTCCTGGTAATGCACTAAGCATGGAGGAAACAGGTGGACCTGGTCAAAAGGGTGGTAGCAACCGAGGAAAGTCACGTTCTAAGTCTAGAAAACTGGTTAGCAAAGGGGTCCATCTTTGTGTTGGAATTGTGGCCAACCAGATCACAAAAGGTGCCACTGCAAAGCACCTCCTAAACAAGTAGAGAAGAACAACAAGAGTTCATCATCAGGTCTGTTTATTATGCTGATGAATCATATCATTCTGACGAGCTTTGGTACTTTTCTCATGTTTTTCAAACAACGAATGTCGGGTATTAGATTCTGGAGCATCGTTTCATGCTACTTCAAACAGGGAGTACTTTTTTAACTATAAACAGGGTAATTTCGGCAGGGTGTATCTTGGAGATGATGAACCCTTTGAAATCATTGGGAAGGAAGATGTGGAAATCAGTGTGATGAACGATGGAAACCTGAAGCTGAAGCAAGTTCGACATGTACCAATTCTAGCACAAAATTTAATTTCTATTAGTATGTTGGTTGTGATGTCGTATTCTATGCAGATTCATGGAAGATTACCTAGGGTAATTTGGTGATGGTATGAGGAAAGAGATACAGAACTTTATATACGACATGCACTCAGGATGCATCCCCATGTATTATTAATATGTCTTATTCAGAAAATAATGCAGTTTTATGGAATAGAAGGCTTGGCCATATGAGCTTGATGGGAATGAAGGTAATGGCTCGCAAGGAGAAACTAGATGGATTAACATTTGTTGATTTGCAGTTTTGTGAAGCCTGTGTGTGGGGAAAACAGAAGAAGGTCAGCTTTTCTAAAGGAGGATGACATCCAAGAAGTAAAAAGCTGGAACTTGCTCATATAAATATTCGGGGTCCATCTCAAGTACCTTCTATTAATGGTTCTCAAAATTATGTCACTTTTTTTTATGATTGTACCAGAATTCTTTGGATATATTTCATGAAAAATAAGGTATTTGACATCTTTAAGAAGTGGTAGTCCCTAGTTGAGAACGAGACAGGTTTGACGCTGAAAAGCTTAAGGTCAGATGATGGAGGTGAGTACTGTAACACGGAATTTGAAGACTATTCTGCTGAAAATGGAATCAAAAGAGAGTTGATTATTCTGGGTACACCACAATAAAATGGGATAGTTGAACGGATGAACATATCTATTGATCAAAGAGCTAGAAGCATGATGATCAGTGTCTGAAGTTGTGAATATTGTTGCATACTTAATCAATAGAGGGCCTTCAACCACTATAGCATGTGAACCGCCTCAAGAATTATGGACCGTTAAGGAGGTAAAACTCTCCTGTCTTAGTGTTTTTGGTTGCATTGCTTTTGTTCATATGAATGTAACGAGAGATCTAAGTTAGATGCAAAGTTCAGCATTTGCACTTTCTTAGGCTATGGTGATGATAAATTTGGGCACAGACTTTGGGATCATGACAGTCAGAAGGTAATCATGAGCAAGAATGTGGTGTTCAATGAAAATGCTCTGCATAAGGACAAGTTCAAAGATAAACAGGTAGAACCGGTGTTTGTTGAACTTGGGGACAATGAGAACAAGGTTCAGCACGATAATACACAAGCTAATATTATTGGGGGGGGGGGGGGGGGGGGGGGCATTATAGTATCGAGCTAATATGAGAGAAAAATACTTCTATCACTTTCAAGAATAGAAAGAAGAGACATACAAGCTCTAAAAAAACTCTAAAAAAAAACACCTCACAAATCTCTCAAGGATATTACACAACTCTCCTTGGTTGTGCTGTGATGATCTAATGTCTGATATTTTGGTGTGTCTACAAATGATGGAAGGCTTCCCTATTTATAGGGATGAAATGAACCTATTGATGTCATTTGTGACTCAAGCAAGCACTTGACAATTTGCCAAATACAAGGAAGATGTTTTCTTCCTTAAAACAAGGAATATGTTTTCTTCCTCAAAACAGGGGAAATGTTTTCTTCCTTGTTTTCTTCCTTAAAATGAGGGAGATGTTTCCTTCCTCAAATTATGGGATGGACCCAACAAATCTCCCCCTCCAGTCCCATACACCTGAAGGAGGGTACACTGGCTTTTTAGTTTGAGTGTATGCCGACCAGTTCTTTGCACAATTCGAACTTGTCTCTCGGTACCACCTTGGTCAGCATGTCTGATGGATTCTCCTTTGTGTTGATCTTCACTAGTCTCAACAGTTGTTGATCAATCGTCTCGCGTATCCAGTGATACCGAACATCAATATGTTTTGTACGGGAATGGTACATGGAGTTCTTGCTCAAGTCTAGAGCACTCTGACTGTCACAATGTATCTTGTACTCTTTCTGCTGGATCCCAAGTTCTTGGAGATAGCGCTTTAGCCACAACATTTCTTTACCAGCTTCAGCGGCAGCAATGTATTCTACTTCTGTTGTAGATAAAGCGACACACTTCTGCAATCTTGATTGCCAAGAAACAGCTCCCCCTGCAAAAGTGTAGATATATCCTGAAGTAGATTTTCTACTATCAATATCTCCGGCCATATCAGCATCTGTATAGCCTTCCAAGACTGGATCAGCTCCACCGTAGCAAAGACATAACTTCGTGGTACCCTTCAAGTATATGAGAATCCATTTGACTGCCTCTCAATGCTCCTTCCCCGGGTTAGAGAGAAAACGACTCACTGTACCCACTGCATGAGCGATATCTGGCTGTGTGCATACCATGGCATACATCAGACTTCCAATTGCTGAAGAATAGGGCACCGCTGACATCTCCCCTATCTCTTCCTTGGATGTGGGACATGTTCTTTTGCTCAACTTGAAGTGATTCTCAAGTGGAACACTAACTGGTTTGGTATTATTCATGTTGAATCTCTCAAGTACCCGATCAATGTACTTCTCTTGAGATAGCCATAACTTGCGATTCTTCTTGTCTCGAGTGATCTGCATCCCAAGAATCTGTTGAGCCGGTCCTAAGTCTTTCATATCAAAATACTTAGAGAGTTCTTATTCATTTGATCTTTCCCAATGATCAACATGTCGTCTACATATAGTAGAAGAGCAATGAAGGTACCGTCTGGAAGTCTCTTGATGTATACACACTCATCCGCAGTAGTCTTCTTGTAGCCTTGACTCTTCATGCATGAGTCAAACTTCTTATTCCACTGCCTTGGTGCCTGCTTCAAACCATACAAGCTTTTAGATAGCTTGCACACGAGATTATCACTTGAAACCTCAAAACCTTCTGGCTGTTGCATATAGATTTCTTCTTTCAAATCTCCGTGAAGAAATGTTGTCTTCACATCCATCTGTTCAAGCTCTAAGTTCATACTTGCTGCTAAGCCAAGTATAGCTCGAATTGAGGTCATCTTGACAACTGGTGCAAAGAATCTCATCAAAGTCAATTCCTTTCTTCTGCTGGAACCCTTTGACAACCAACCGAGCTTTGTGTTTCACCACTTGTCCGCTTGCATCCTTCTTTAACTTGAACACCCATTTGTTTCTCACTGCCTTCTTCCCTTTAGGAAGTTCTACGATCTCATAAGTTTGATTTTTCTACAGAGATTCTAACTCATCCTGCATTACTATCAGCCATTTTTCTTTATCCTTATGAGACATAGCTTCTTGAAAACTCTCTGGTTCTCCATCTTCAATAAGCAAAAGGTATTCAGATGATGAGTACCTTTTGGATGGTATATGGCCTCGTTCAGATGTACGAGCAGTTGGAACCATCTGAGAAGAACTACCATCATCTGTGTCGTGTCATGGTTCTGGTGAGGTGGGTTATGGCTCCCCTTGCTCAACACTCTCTTCTATCTCCTCATCTTCTTCTGCTTCTGAGTTTTCTTCTGGCACTTCGTCATTATTTCTCAAGAACAATTCTGGTGCTTCATTTAAAACTTGAGCACCCTCATTTGACTTCTGAGACATCGTGGATTTTTCAATGTTTTCTATTGTCAAATTTTCGTGAAACACAACGTCCCTGCTTCTGATCATGTTTTTCTCCTTAGGATCCTATAACCTGCATCCAAACTCTTCATTTCCGTAGCCAATGAAAAATGCATGGGATAGTTCTCGCATCAAGCTTCTGTCTGAGCTCTTTGGATACATGTGCATATGATGAACACCCAAATACTCTAAGATGTGAGTATGTAGGATCCTTACCTGTCCATAGCCTCTCTGGAACTTCAAAGTTGAGTGGTACTGAAGGTGATCGGTTGATAAGATAACATGCGGTATTGACTGCTTCTCCCCAAAATGGCTTTGGAAGTTTATCCATGTTCAGCATGCTCCGGACACGCTCCATGATAGTCCGATTCATTCTTTCAGCAACGCCATTGTGCTGAGGGGTGCGTGGTACTGACTTCTCATGTCGAATGCCATATGCTCTGCAATATGCGTCGAACACCTTGGAAGTATACTCGCCTCCATTATCAAATCAGAGACATTTCAACTTCTTTCCTGTTTCACGTTCCACCAAGACGTGAAATGACTTGAAGCACTCGAACACCTGGTCCTTCGTCTTCAGGAAATACACCCACACTTTTCGAGAAGCATCATCGATAAAAGTCAGAAAATATCTGCTTCCACCGAGTGATTCAACCTCCATAGGACCGCAGACATCAGAGTGTACCAAACTTAACAACTCTGATCTTTTTGTTGAAGTGAAATTAAATGACACTCTGTGTTTCTTACCGAATAGACAGTGATTGCAAGGACACAGTGCAGCGTTCTTGTCAACATTTATAAGATTCTTCTTCATCAAGGTAGTCAACCCTTTCTCACTCATGTGGCCGAGTCTCTGGTGCCATAAATCCTGAGAAGCCTCCTCTGCAATGTTGAGGCTGTTTGTACAAATTCTCAAATGCGTTTTGTACAATGTGCCACAAACATGTCCTCGAGCAATTGTCAAAATGCCCTTTGACATTTTCCATGTGCCTCTGCTAAAATGGTTTTCATACCCTTGTTTGTCAAGAGATACCACTGACAGGAGATTGAGCCGAAGATCTGGCACATGTCTGACATCCTTCAAAGTGATTGTGCTCTCGGTACCTATCTTTATTTGTACATCACCAATTCTGGCTATTCCAGAGGAACTGGAATTACCCATTTTCACCGCTCCAAAGTCTCCAGCTTTGTATGTTGTGAAGTAGTGCCTGTGGGGAGTTACGTGGTAGGATGCTGCAGTATCTACCACCCATTCCGTGTCTTCTCTTGAGACGTGAAGGCATGTCTCATCATGGGTAGTACAATACGCTACATCACCTGAGATTGTGATGAGCGCTTCACCACCCTTGTTCTTCGGTTGAGAACTGCTCTTGCCTTGCTCCTCTAGCCATTTGTAGCAATTCTTTTTCATGTGACCCTCTATACCACAATGGTGGCAGGTATAAGAAGGTTTCCGGCCATCCGATGATCTCCCCCGACTTTTGCCTCTACTTTGTCATTTTCCTCTACTGTTTCTTTGTTGTTTTCCTTGTGATCTTCCTCGATTCTCCGTCACAAAGGCATGAGTCTGATCTGTGCTCATGTCTTTCCTTCTTGCCTCTTCATTGAACAATGCATCCTTGACCACAAACATGGTAAGTTTGCCATCTGGGGCTGAGTTGCTGAGAGTAACAACTAGTGTTTCCCAACTATCAGGAAGGGAACTAAGAAGTAGTAGAGATTGCATTTCGTCTCCAAGTGGCATTTCTACACAAGATAATTGATTTACCAGACTCTGGAACTCACTGGTATGTTCGGCAACTGAAGTTCCACTTTTGAGCTTCATATTGACAAGGCGTCTCATCAGAAGGGCCTTGTTCCGAGCGGTCTTGGCCTGGTACATGTCTTCCAACTTCTTCCAAAGGGCATAAGCGTCGATTTCTTGTGCAACGTGGTGGAAGACACTATGGTCAATCCATTGTCGGATTTGACCAATAATCTATTAATTTTCTTCCACTCTATTGACTTGGGCGGGTCAGGATTAATACCCTTCAGCTCTATTGGATCAAAAAGGTCTTTACAACTGAGGAAATCTTCCATCCGAGGTTTCCACAGCGTGTAGTTGGTAGTCGTGAGCATAATCATAGCTCCAGAAGATGAAGTTGACTCGTCAATGGTCATTTTCACCTTCTGAATAATTTTTAAAAGCAAAAATGAGGGACCAAACTGCAATTTTTCAAAAAATTACAAAACTGACCGGTGACGTGGCAGCTGATGCAGGGGCACCAAGGTAATTCTTTTCTGATGTGGAAGTTCAGACTATGCTGCAACCACAGAGCATACTCAGACAGAACCTTGGCTCTGATACCACTTGTTGTGGGGGGGAGGGGGGGGGGGGGGAATTATAGTATCGAGCTAATATGAGAGAAAAATACTTCTATTACGTTCAAGAATAGAAAGAAGAGACATACAAGCTCTAAAAAAACTCTAAAAAAAACACCTCACAAATCTCTCAAGGATATTACACAACTCTTCTTGGTTGTGTTGTGATGATCTAATGTCTGATATTTTGGTGTGTCTACAAATGATGGAAGGATTCCCTATTTATAGGGATGAAATGAACCTATTGATGTCATTTGTGACTCAAGCAAGCACTTGACAATTTGCCAAATACAAGGAAGATGTTTTCTTCCTTAAAACAAGGAATATGTTTTCTTCCTCAAAACAGGGGAAATGTTTTCTTCCTTGTTTTCTTCCTTAAAATGAGGGAGATGTTTCCTTCCTCAAATTATGGGATGGACCCAACAAATATGAGGAGAATGAACAAGAAACAATAGAGGCACCAGTTCCGCTATGAAGGTCTGGAAGATAGAGGTTTCCTAAAAAATAATGTTCTTCTTCTCTTGATTACTTGTTTCTAACATATGGCAGTGAGCCTAGTTGTTTTGATGTGGCGTTACAGGTTGATAGCAAGTCCAAATGGATTCAGGCCATGAACGAAGAAATGGATTCACTCCACACAAACCAAACCTGTGACTTAGTCAAATCGCTAAAGGAAAGAAAGCAACTCAAAATAAATGGGTGTACAGGGTGAAATAGGAGCATGATGGCTCAACGAGATATAAGGCAAGGTTGGTAGTAAAAGGTTTTCAACAGAAGGCAGGTATCGATTTCACTGAGATTTTCTCCCCTGTGGTTAAATTGCCTACTATTTGAGTCGTGTTGAGTATTGTTGCTGCATAAAATTTACATTTAGAGCTACTAGATGTAAAGACAACATCTCTCCAAAGAGATTTAGAGGAAGACTTGTATACGCAGCAACCTGAAGGATACATAGAAGCTGGTAAGAAAAATCTGGTTTGCAAACTGAAGAAGAATCTATGGTTTGAAGCAAGCACCAAAACAGTGGTACTTGAAGTTTGACAGGTTTATGACGACTATTGGTTTTATTTGGTGTAATGGTGATCATTGTTGTTACTTCAAGAAGTTTGTAAATTTATATATTATTTTTCTCATGTATGTGGATGATATATTAGTGGCAGGTTCTAACATGCGTGAGATCACTAGGTTGAAGGAGAGAATGGCTAGCAAATTTTCAATCAAGGATCTTGGTCTTGCGAAGAAGATTTTGAGCCTGAAAATTGAAAGAGCCAGAAGAAATAAGTTGTTGAAGCTGAGTCAGAAGGAGTACATTTAAAAGGTCTTGAAAATGTTTAGCATGGAGGATGCCAAGCAAGTGAGAACTCCTTTGTCAGGTCACTTCAAGAACATCTCGAAGAAACTTAGCCCGAAATCTGATGAAGAGAAGAGCTGAATGCAGAATGTGTCGTATGCATCAGCTGTGGCAGTCTCATGTATGCTATGGTATGTACAAGACCGGATATTTCCCATGCAGTGGGAGTTTTGAGTAGATTCTTATCAAATCCTGGTCCAGAACACTGGAATGTTATGAAGTGAATTTGAGGTACATGTAATTAGAAACAGAGGAGAGGTCCTTGTTCTACACATATGCTAGAATCAAGCTAAAAGATTTTGTTGACTCAGATATGGCTGGAGATGTTGACGGCAGGAAGAGTACTACAGACTATGTGTTTACTCTTGGAAGTGCAGCAATCAGTTGGATCTCAAGATTTCAAAAGTTCACTACCTTGTCTACCACAGAGGTAGGATATATTGTTGCAACGGAAGCATGTAAAGAGATGATTTGGTTAAAAAGCTTGTTGAATGAACTTGGGCAAGAAAGGATGGAATGTAGGTTGCACAGTGACAGTCAAAGTGCCATTCACTTGGCAAATAACTCTGCATATCATTCAAGGACGAAGCACATTAATATTAATTATCATTTCATTCGATCACTTTTGCAAGAAGGTTCATTCAAGTTGGATAACATTCACACTTATGAGAATCCTGCAGATATATTTAACCAATCAGTCACTACTGAGAAGCTGGAGGCATGCTCCGCTTCTCTTGGCCTAGGAAACTAGGAGTTAGCTCAAGTCACTAACTCTATGATGAACGATACAAAAGATGGATCAGTCCCAAATGGGAGAATTGTTAATTTTGTGGGCCAGGCTTCAATTAGGATTAAGATTGGAGGACATCCTAAAAACACTAGGATTAGGATTGGAGGACATCCTAAAAGCTCTATGATTAGGATTTTTTGTAGCCTATATATCACGGCTCTTCCGCTTAATTATGTATCCCGAAACATCTTTCATTGAGAATTAATAAAAGTTGGTGATCGCCGTGGTTTTCTTCCCCTTTAGGGTTTCCACGTAATATTGTGTGTTCTTCTTTTTCGTTATTATAGATTTAATCCTTGTTGTCTCATAACACCGAATTCAGTAATTTTTATTCAAATAATGTATTTGTGTTAAGAAATTCATTAAATATGTATAAATATTATATTTAGAACCTCATTATTTATCACTTAAAGTCGTCATTTTGAAATTCAGAAGTCATAAAGCTGAAATTTTGGCTCCGCCTCTACAAATGGAGCTGACGTGCATGACAATTGGTCAGAAAATGGTAAATTTGGTGGATGGTGTTCATCCCCGTTGAGGTATTCATATGTACAATATATTAAGGCACAGGATATCATTACAACTTTCATTTGTTATTTCCAGAGGCAGACCCAGGATTTGAGCGCAACGGGGGCACCATTATCTTTAGTACGCCAATTACTAGCGACAATGTTAGGCGTGCAACTCTTAAAAAACTTATTGATTGCAATAGCAAAGAACAAAAAAAAATTGGGGGGAAAGAATTTAATGAAAAAGTAAAATGGGAGGGGACTAAAAAATAAAAAGATTAAAAAAAAAACCTGCATTAAAACTGCACAAATTTAAAAATAAAAATTTGTGTTGGAGTCGAGATTCAATCTTGGGTGGCGACTAGTGAGTACTTAGGGGCACTCCTACCAACTAAACTACTTTTACAATTATGTTTGAGGGGTTCTTTTAAAATATATCATAAATTTTCAAGGTTACGGGGGGCACGTGTCCCCCAACCTTCACGTTGGGTCCGCCCCTGGTTATTTCAGTACATCACCTCATCAAGTAACATAAGTGAGATTTTCTCAGTGCTTGTTCATTTTGCTAGAAATGCTCATGTTGAACCAACACTTCTGGCGTAAAGTTGATATGCAACTGCTATTAAGGTGAATTCAGAATTTAAACACTATGGTTCAATCTTAAATTTTTAGCATTGATCCCGTTATGTTTTTTAAGTTGTAAAATTTGCTTGGCATAACTTACATTATTACCTATTTATGGAACATAACTAAACTTTACAATAATTATATTTAGTAGCTAAAATATAACATATTTACATCCTATAGCTATCACTTTTTTACCACTCATCTAGTAACTTCCCACACCCCTAAATTTAAGCCAAAAAAAAAGGTCCCTCTCTCCTATCCCCCTAAATACACGTCATTATGCCCAATATCCCTTAATTTCCTCCAATTTCAAATCAGTTTATAATAGCTCAACTTCCTTGTTTATCTCTAATTAACTACTCATTAATTTCACTCATAATTCAAATCTAATTCCCAAAAAAGGTAAGATTCTATACTGATTTTTACGTTTCACCGTGTATTTAACCTATATTTTCAATTTTTTTTCGTTACTTCCTGAATTTTCTATTCCTAATGTTTTGGATTGATATTTTAATAGTTGTTTTTCATATATATTTTTTGGCTATATTTTAATTGTATTTTGATTATTATGTTCAATATTACTTATTCTGGTTTCTGTTGACTATATTTCAGATATATTTTTCATATATTTAGAAAAATTTCAGAAAAATCAAAAAAATAAAAAAGTTGCAGTGAAAACGTTGCTACCTCAATTATGAACTCAATTATGACTATATTTTGGCTATATTTTAATTGTATTTTGATTATTATGTTCAATATTACTTATTCTGGTTTCTGTTGACTATATTTCAGATATATTTTTCATATATTTTGACTATATTTTTCAAAATTTCAGAAAAATAAAAAAAATAAAAAAGTTGCAGTGAAAACGTTGTTACCTCAATTATGAACTCAACTTTAATTCGATATTTCAATAGATGAATTCAAATATATATTCGTCGTTGAAAACGAGCTCTGTTCACTGGTTTGATATTGTTATTTTTCAATGTTTTTTGATGAACTAGTTTTTGAACTTTTTTTTTTTTGGTTAAAAATATGAATGTACTTTTTGAATTTTTTTTTTTTAATTTGTTAGCTGTTTGAATGAGATATGAGATCAGATATGGAATGGGAGGATATTTGCGTGAATCAGGGAACATTAAAAACTGATTTTAATTTAAATTGGAATAGATTTTGTTTCCATAAATATAACACTTTCAGTTTTCTCAGCGTGTGTATTTCTGTTATATTTATCCTATATTTAAGTCGATGCGTCTACTAGCTAAATATAGGTCCTCTAACTACGAATTGTAAATGTAGAACATATAGTTATAGGTTGTTAGAAGGAGCTAAAAGGTAGCTGTTTGTGAAAATTTTACTTTTAAATTATGGGTTCATATTTACTATTTATTATAATTTTAATAACTTTTTACACATAAATTTATATTTCGCATCGAATTGAACTCCTACCTATAATACCGGATACGCCTCAAGACTGCTATATACAAGTAATAATGAAACTTACTCTTTTTTATTTTATTTTATGAAGCATAATCTCTTTGCCCCTGTTATGGGCTCCAAAACCATAATTAAGACTACACATGTAAGCAAATCTAAATGCTCATTGCTTGGCAAAAGAGCCTAAAAATTATGCTAGTCCTTTCTATTTGAAGCATGCTCCTAATTTTATTGTAAGCTTATGGGATTGGTTGCTGATTCAGTTTAATGAAACCTTCTATTTGAGAGTTCAGAAAAGAAAAAAGAAAAAGAAAAAAAAGGGGGGACCACATGTAAAATAGACTAGTTAGGCATGGAAAGGGGTGTCAATGGTATGATTTGATTGTATCAATTTTTTAGCTATTCTATTTGTAAAACCTTTAGCTACTATATGTAAAACATGGCGACTTCAAAATCAAGTATTTGTGCACTTCGCCCTGTATTTTTCTTCACTATCTTTTTGTTTCCCAATTGTTTGTCTCTGACTCCACATTTCTTGTGGTTAAACAAATTTTTCCTATCGAGGATTTGCTCAGACACAAAAATATTAAGGTGTTGTTCGATTGACAAGAATATCAAATATTGAGTTTGCAAAAAAAGAAATTTTAACTTTTGCAGACTCAGTTTTTTTTAGACCTTTTTTGCCAAACCATTTGTAAGATTTTCCGTAATTCCAAAAAATAAAAAAGAACAAACTTTTTCGAATTTTCTAGTGTCAAAACCAGCTTGTATGTACTCTGGGCTTTCGCAACGTGTAGTAAACTCATGCGACCACAGATGTCAAATAATGTTAAAACACTATTTGCATCCAATGTTTATATTAAACCAGTATAATTTAACATGATTAAGTGATTTATTTAATAAGGAAAATATACATGTCAATTAATCATAATTAAGTAACTCTTTATATTCAAAATGGCAGGCATATATTGGTTTGATACAGTCATATGGCATATAGTGCGAGTTAATTTTTTCCATTGAGTAAGTTGGTCTCACTTGTCGCTCATAAGTTTATTTTTCACAAACCTTGTGCAAGTATCCAGACAAAATCGTTGCAATCACTGGACACACTACTGTTGTGAAAAAACAAAACAACCCTTCTCTATGAAACCAAAAAAAGAGTTAACACAAAGGCAAAAAGAGAGTTTTTTTCCCATACTTTTCTGGAATAAAACTAGTACATGAATTTTGCACAACTTCTTCCACCAAAAGAGGAGATAAAATAGCTTCACTTTCACATTTCTTTTCCGTTACAGAAGTTTAAAAAGAAAAGGACATTATTAAACAAAACAAAACAACAACAAAAACGTATTTAAATTATTAATACTCCCCCAAGATACCACAACCAATAGTTTCCCTTTCACTACTTCTTCTCACTCCTCAAACGCAGACACCGGGAAAGCCTTAGAAATTCCAGTAGATGTAGCAAAAGTAATTTTCTGAAATTCGGGGTCCTGAATAGAAATATCAGAAATAGTAATCCAGATCAAAAGCTCTTTACTTTTTACCCCAGTAAGTTTCTTCATCTTTCTATCTTCAAGAAACGCCGTGACTTCATTATCATACCATACAAGCTTTCCTATTTTCTTGAACCGGTGTTCTTTTGCCTTCTTTTGTTTAAGCCAAACAAACCCCGTTTGTTTATTGTGGCCCACTTCGATGAGATCATCCAATGGGAGAAGACCTGTTGGTGAAAATACCACAAATTACGGTCAGAAAAATTAAATGAAACAATAAACAAACAAATAAATACTTCGGTAAGTGAGGTAGAACGTGAGAATGTGGTTACAAGATTTAAGTCTTAGTAGGGTAATTAGTAAGATGAGTTACACAACCACTTTCTTGTCAATATTTGACTTTAACCCAATCATCGCTGAAAAATTATAACGTGTAGACATATCCATTATTACATATCACAAATATATATAACATATTGAACATCCTTAATATATATATATATATATATATAATATATTACTTCTTCAAAATTTGAAGACTCTTGAAAACAATTCTGACTCTGCAACTCCATTAACATAACAAGACATAATGCATTGTTAATACTGTAATTTTAATATTTGAAATGCAATAAACACCAACAAGACCTTTTGGCATGTTGATTTGCTCGAGAAGTTGAAGAGATTTTTGCTTGCAGATTGTTGGGTCAGTGAAAACCTCTGCGTTTTCACGGTGATCTTGGGTTACTTGAGATGACATTTTCGTGAAAATGGGAAAGGGAATTGGATTGCTTTGGTTATGTGTGGAAGAGTGGAAATGAGTATAACGAAGGGAGTTGTTTTAGTGAGAGGATTATGGGGATTGATGCGTTTTTACAGGAGAAGTGAGGTGATCTTACGAAAATGCCCTTTTGAAAATAAGGTGTCTAGTGTAAGTTTAGCTAAATTATGAATGTTCATGATTTAGTTAAAAATCGAATAAAACTAATTATAAATCGATATATTTTTGGGGTTGAGTTAGATTAAATTTGATTTTAAATTTTTTAAAAATTAAAAATATTTGATTTTATTAAGAAAAAGTTGAAGAAATTAAATTAAACCGATAAATTCTATACACATTTTTAGAATTATGTGTGTGTGTATGTGTGTGTGTGGATTACTATAAATAAATTTTAAAATATGTCATATATATTTTCATCAAAAAATAATTATAAATTAGAATTCAACAATATTTAAGTGTAAAAATAACAAAAAGACTTATTTGCACTAATAGTTATTCTAATTTTCTTGAACCAATGCAAGTTTCATTTGCAAGTTTATTATGGGCTCTCACTTATCTATAGGTCTTAAAGTAGATTGAAATTTCTATGAAATGAACGAAGTTTAATTACTCCTATCTTTTTCTTTCTTAAGAATTGGCCATTTTTTTTGTGCCATAAGAAAGACAAAGATTCAGAATCTTTAACTTTAAAGATTCTAGTCTACGCTGAATATATCATAATTCGGAGTATTCACATTGAAAGCCTCCAATTCTAATTGAGCCACTGCATAGTTACAGGTATTTAACTTCCTCTGAGTGTATCTTAACGAAATGATATTATATTTACCTAATAAAAAATTTGTCACTTTACCTGTTTGTTTAGCGTCAAAATAATAGTAGATAAAGAAAGAAAGAGTATATATTTAACGTATGTCAACAACCGAACATTCAAATCAAACCGAACAAAAATCGATAATAACCAAACGGATAAATGTGCATTATATTTGATTTGATTTGGTTCAATAATGAAAAAATTAATTATATTGATTTGACTTTGGTTTTAACCAAAAATCAATCCAAATCAAATCGTGAACACCCCTAAATTTACGAGGACTTCTATCTGACGTACGGTATTCGTATTGAGGCGCTATTAACTTCGAATCCGCGCTGGAAAGTCCAACATTGAGGGTAAAGCCAGCCAGTGGATGAATCAGAAATTTTGTCAAGAATGTTCGGATTTTGAAGAAGTAATATATATTATATATATGTTAAGGTTGTTCAATATCTACGTAATACGTAATTAATTGATATGTCTACAAGGTATAATTTTTCGACGAAGGGTGTTCAATAGAACACCCTTGTTGGGTTGTGGCTCCGCCACTGGATAAATCACTTCCTGATAAAGGCGACTCCAGTATAAACTTTAGTCAATTACTCCAAAACCAATTTCAAAAACCAATTAAGTGATTCAACAATTAAACATTCACGACTTTGTTTTGGTTCTTAAAGTTCCTTTGAGGTATGTGTATATATATATATATATATATATATATATATATATATAAGAGAGGAAAGATATAGACATTCCCAACCTAGTTGTCATCTTTATAATCTAATTATTTACTAAGTGGTTTTATTGGGTACACCTTATGCATGGTCATTGATCAAATTTTAACCAAGTTATAAATAACAATGACGACGACATTTTTTAATTAGGTTTATGAACTTTGAGAAGTAACTTCCATTAAACTTCTCAATCAATATCAACAAAACATCTTGAATGCGCTCGCCCAAAGTATTTAAAGAAAATAAAGCTATTGATCAAAGTCGGCACTCCTTCGGGTTTGACCTTTTGTTCCATGAACATCTCCTTTAATAAATGATTCACGTTTATATTAAGTTCTTACATTGTACATTTATTGTACAGTAACTTATTTATATCTCAGTCGGGGTCTATTACCCGTTTTTGACCCGACTAAGCTAGATTAGCACTGGAAAGTCTCATTTTAGGGGTAAATCTTTTCCTACTAAAGTGACTAGTATATGGGGTGAAAAGTGCACCCGAGGTTAGTTCGCAAGACGGGATACTCAATGGGCCCAGAGGGTCTGTCCAGCTGGTCGGCCTCCACTCCCACCAACTCGCGTTACATCCACAGGACTGGGCAGAGTGCCACAGCATGTGTGCACGTTGGGCTTGTAATAACGTCACATCACCTTTACTATAGGGTTTGAAAAGTTGGGGATTGGCTTATATAAACTTAGCTTACGGTAGAAGGAAAGCATCTTTTTCTTCTTGAAGCTCTTGTAAACACCATTTTCTCTCTCTATAGGCTATACACACGAGATTACATGAGATTATTACTTTCTTATTTTTAGCTTCTTGAAGGACTTTTCATTATCTTTGTTTCTTACTAAGCTTTATCGAAGATCAATACCACTCCGGATGGGCTCATAAAAGAGTTCTCAGGATTGGATAAGTCCCACTTACCTTCAAACCCTATAAAAACAAATCTCTAATTGGTTTTCTAATTAAATCCGTTTTCACCAGAAAATAGTTTGGCGCCGTCTTTGGGGATAGACAGTTGTGGTGTGTCGTCCTGATCCATAGAAGAAGATCTTAAAAGACTCGCTTGGGTCTGGAATTTTTCTGATAAAAAACACATTATCATGCCTGAAACAACTAGCAGCACAACAGGGACCAGTTCCAGTAGGAGTAAGAGACCTGCAAGGCTCGCGGTCGAGGAACCAACTGACCTCTAACAGGGAAATTAACCCAGAGTTATATGAACAGGTAGAGAGGGAGGAGATAGCACCACCTCATGAGGAGGTCCACGACAAGATCCTGACTGAGGAAGACCATCCTGACCATTTGGCAGAAAGTAGGGAAAGCCTTCCCCGATGACGATATTTTGGAAAAAGGAAAAAGCGCCCTCATTCTAAGGTGGAGGGAATGTACAAAGCGGAAAACCCCTCATTGGAAGTAACTCTAGCAGCGGACCTGGTGTCGAATAGCGCAATGATGCGCATGGAGAAGCTCATAAATTCCATGGTTGGGGAACACTGGTCAGTCTCCCTATGAATAACCCGGACGTTATTAAGGCACCTGGGTTTCCCGGGATGATTGTAGAGCACAGACTTAGCAAGGATCACCAATCTAGAAAAGGAGCTCCATGACCGAATGAGTCAAATAACCGGGTCTCCCCTATTTTGTTGGGGGCAAGAGAAACGAAGTACGGAAAGATTTCATACAAGCTAAGCACAACTCTCGCACCCATCCCAAAGAAGTTCAAGATGCCGGATATACCCAAATATGATGGAACCACGGACCCGGAGGAACACATAACGACCTTTGAAGTGGCTATCACTACGCACGACCTCAAGCAACATAAGATCGAATCAGTCATGCTGAAAAAATTCTCTTTTACCTGAAAATTCTATTGACACTTTTGTTGATCTTGCAAATATGTCTGTGAAAGCTCATCCCGGAGTTCAAAGATTCGAGACGCACAAGAAGGATGTCTTTACTATAAAACAGAGGAACGACAACTCGCTCCGCAGCTACGTGGAAAGGATCCAATGGGAGAGGATGTTGTTACCTGCCATACCTGAAGACTGGGCCGCTGTGGCATTTACGGATGGTTTGAACACCAATGGTTCGGAGGCATCAAGAATATTGAAGGAAAACTTAAGAGAGCTCCCGGCCAAGTCCTGGAACGAGGTGAATAATAGGTACACGACTAAGATGAGCATAGAGGATGATCTCAGAACTAATGCCCGGATTGAACTAAGATATATGTCACATGGGAGGCCTACAAATGTCCTCCTCGCTAGGCAAAGAAATCAGAGGGTAGCGCAGGAATCCAAAGACCGCAATATGATCAAGGCCAACCCAGGAAAGTTAAGGAGATACCACCTAGAAAGTCATCAAACAATTCAGGCCGCCCGAGTGTGGCGTCATATAATTTCAATATGGAAGCTGGGGAACTGGTTATGGCAATGAAAAGGATGAAGGAAGCAAGGTTTTCGGTAGCAACGCGGTTTAACCCCAATAGGCGCGACGTATAGTTGTGGTGCTAGTTTCACACCCTCCCAGGACACTCAATCGAGGACTGTAAGCACCTGTGCTACGAAGTAGAAGACTTATTATGGAAGGGACACTTGAAGGAATTCTTAAGCAACCGATCTAAGTTCACTCGAGAGAAAGGGGTCGGGATTTTGCACGAACAGCAGATACCCTCGGGCATGATCAACATGGTCTTCGGGCAATAGCCCAAGAGCCCCACGATAGGAAATCTTCCCCTTCCAAAAAAGGGGAAGGGGCCACCCAAAGGACCGTGTTACATTTGATGTTGTGGAGGATAAAAACATCAGTGGTCAACACTCCGACTCACAAGTAATATCCCTCTAAATTTCTAATTTTAATGTTAAGTGTGTACATGTCGATCCAGGTAGCACTGTGAATGTAGTGCAACTCCGAGTTCTCAAGGAGATGCAGCTAATAGAGCAAGTGATCCCGATGGTCAAGATCCTGACCGAATTTAACTTGTCGAAAGAAACCACACGAGGGCAGATCGAGCTGGTTACGCATATGAAGGGGGTTTCCTAAGGCCTTATTCGACGTCCTAGAGGGAGAGATGCCTTTCAATCTGGTGATAGGGAGACCATGGTTGAACACTATAAGGGCAGTCCCCTCTACTTTCCACTAAGTCATGAAGTTCCCAACCCCTTAGGGGACAGCTGAAGTTTGGGGAGACCTAGAGCCAAGCCAAAGAAATACTGCCCTAATGACTGCTAAAGATGACCAAGGGGATAACGACTGTTAGCAATTATAGAACGCCGACCTCGGAGCTTAGGCCGTTGCTGGACATAAAGAATAATGGGTAAAAGACTCACCGATGAGGGTATGCAGGAGAGGATACCAAGAGGATTTCTTGCACCGAAAGAAGCAGACGCGGGAAGTATCACAACAGAAGATCTTGAACTCACCTCTTGCTGTCCAGGCCTACCAAAAGAAAAGGTTTTGATGTTACAAGCGTCCCTCCGAAATTGGCCACCTATAAGCTGAGTGTGAATTCGTATTATCAACCGATTAAGTAGAAAAGGCATCCGGTTTCAGCAAAGCGCAGTTAATTCGTTAAGGAGGAAGTAGCTCGGCTCATCAAGTAGAGAGCGGTTAGATAGGTGAAATACCCCGATTCGCTGGCTAACGTAGTGGTACTCGCTAAAAAATCTGACGGTTTTCGAATGTATTTAGATTTGAAATATTTAAATAATGCATTCTTGAAGAACTTGTACGCTATGCCCCACCTAGATAAGGTGGTTGATTCGCTGGCCGGGCACGAGTTGCTCAGCTTCCTGGACATGTTCTCAGGGTTCAAACAAATTCGGTTCGACCCTGCGGACCAGGAAAAGACTTCGTTTATCACAGAGCACGGGACCTATTACAATAATGTTATGCCCTTTGGTTAGAAAAATACAAGGACCACCTTCCATCAACTGACCCATCAGATGTTTCAACATCAGATAGATCGGAGTGTGGGAATTTATTTGGATGATATAACTGTTAAATCCTTGTAAACAGAGAGGAACATATAAGACATTTGTAGGAAGCATTCGATATTCTTCACTCCCATAACCTAAAGTTGAATCCAGAAAATGCGTCTTCGGGGTGGCCTCCGGCAAATTCTTGGGGTTCATCGTGTCCAACAGAGGCATCGAGACCAACCCGGATCACATCCGGGCCATCGAACAAATATTAAACATTCGACAGTGCCAAAAAAAAAAGTGAAGCAGTTAATTGGGAAACTCCATAAAATTTTTGCAAAATTCTTTTAGAGTATCACTGTAGGGGTGAAGGGTAAACACTGGGTAGCCTGGGAGAAAATATGCTATCCAAAAAAATGAGGGAGGGATTGGCTTTAGATCTTTGTTTGATATATCTAAAGCTCTTTTTCCTAAACTATTGGAACCCGAGAACCCCACCTTCTTTGTGGGGTTCTTATATGATCAACAAGTATTGTAAGAAGCTTCATCCAGTAATAGCTCAAGCAAAAGGGGCATCAAATATATGGAAGAAAATGGTTAAGGTTAGACAAAAGGTAGAACACAATATTTGGTAGCAGATTAGAGCAGGAAATTCTTGTTTCTGGTTTGACAATTGGGCAAAACAAGGGGCTTTGTATTTTATTATCCAAGATACTAATGAGGAAGAAATAGAAGTCAAGAATTTTATTGTTAATGGTCAGTGAGATATCCAAAAACTTAGAAACATGGTTCCTGATGAAATGGTAGAGCATATCAAGGAAAATATCAAACCAACCATACTACAAGTTGATACAGATAAGGCATGGTGGATGGGCCATTAAACAGGAAAATTCACAGTGAAGAGTGCATGGGAGGAGTTGAGACAGAAGCAGCAAAGATTAATACAGTATGATTTTATTTGGACAAAGGGTCTTCCAATAAAGATTAGTTTTTTTCTCTGGAGACTATAGAAGTGCAGGATGTCCACTGATGATAATATTAAGAAATTGCACATCCCCATTGTTTCCAGATGTTGGTGTTGCACTGAGTATAAGGAGGAAACCATGAGTCATCTTTTTCTAACTTCTCTAACAGCTTTCAAGCTTTGGAGAATGTTTGCTTCTTGTGCAGGTTGGAGAATAGAAGGCATGCAATTACAGCAGGTGAATACATCATGGTGGGTAGCTGAAGTACCTCCTAAACTGAAGGCAATATATACAGCCATTCCAGCTATCATATTGTGGGAAATTTGGAAGAGAAGGAACTCAATCAAGCATGGAGGCAATACTACTTATAATAGAATTCTATATCAGGTGCAATTGACAATGTATCAGTTAATCAAGGTGAAATATCCTTGGTTAACAAACATACCACCTGATTGGGCTTCTGTTATACAGTATTTGAGCTCTTACAAGGCTACTTTGCATTATTTTTTGGTGAAAGGGAGTTTTCCACAAGCAGGAACTGTCAATTGCAACACAGATGGGGCAAGTCAAGGTAATCCAGATGCAAGCTCCTATGGTTTTTGTGTCAGGAATGAAAGGAGAGATATGGTTTTTGCCAAGGCTGAACCACTGGGGATAACTATAAATATGTTTGCTGAAACAAGAGCAGTACAGGAAGGAGTGAAGTGGTGTCACCAAAATCAGGTTCAAAATGCAATCATTGAGACAGATTCACTGGTCTTTAAAAAGATCTTACAAGATGTTTGGAAGATACCGTGGGAGATTGCTGATATAGTTGAAGAACTGAAGTAGTTAATACAATAACTACACATTAATGTTGTACATATCTATAGAGAGGGTAATAAGATAGCTGATTTCTTGGCAAATCTGGCAATCACATAAGATCAAACACTGGTTTACTATCACTTTCAAGACCTTCCTCCTGATGGGAGGAGGATTTTGAACATGGACAAGTTGCAGGTTCCAGAATTAAGGATCAAGACAAGAAGAATTCATCAATAAGACAGCAACAGTACAGTGCAGCTAGATCATCAAATACAAAAGCTAGGAAATAAAATTTTTTCTTAAGTTCAGTAGTCTTTTGCCAAATTGTAAAGTTGTGAATGTGACTTTCATCTCAATCACAACTATGGCAACACATAGAGTAGCTAGTCTTTTCTTTAACAACATTTTTTCCTTTTCTTGTTTGACTTTGTTTTGGCTTTCTTTCTTTTCCACTTGTCAATTAAAGCCCAAATTTTGTTTTTAAAATAGTGGCCTCACTAGGAAGGTTTATATCAAGGTCGTCCGAACGCTGCCAGAAGTTCTTTAGTGTGTTAAAAAGGACTTCGAATGGACCCCGCAATGTCAGCAGGCTTTGAGAGATTTGAAAAAATACTTGTCAAATCTGCGCCTGCTCACAAGACCAGAGGTAGGAGATCCCCTGCTGATCTATTTAGCTATATCAGAAATCGTCGTAAGTGTTGTACTCATCCGAGAGGAAAAAGGTATGCAATCCCCTATCTGTTATACCGGTAAGGCCTTATCCGAAGCTAAGCTACGTTACCCGCACCTTAAATAACTAGCCCTATCCCTAGTGGTCGTGGCCCAAAACCTGAGGTCATGCTTCAAGTATCACCCAATTTGTGTGGTAACAACAATCCCTTTAAGAAACAGATTGCACAAACCCAAACTTTTGGGCAGGTTAGCAAGTTGGTCAATTAAAGCATGCGCGTATGATATCACTTATCCCAGACAACTATCAAGTCACAAGCTTTAGCGGATTTTGTTGCTAACTACAGTCGGGGCATGATGCCCTATGCCTAAGAGGAAGCAATCTGGGAATCAAAGACCGCTTCTGGAGAATAGGTCCTATATACAGATGGGGCCGCTAACACGAAGGGCACGGGGTTGGGAATTGTCTTGACCGCTCCTTTAGAGGCTACAGTTAGGAAAACCATTAAATATTTACCTTTAACTAACAATTAGGCCGAGTATGAGGTCACGATTGCAGGATTGGAGTTAGCTCGAGGGCTAGGGGCTAAAAATGTGGAACTAAAAAGTGATTCTCAGCTGATCATAAACCAGATCCTCAGCAAATACGAGGCCAAAGATGAGAAGATGCGGGAGTATTTAAACAAAGTCTTGATACTGCTATCCCGCTTTCAATAATGGAAAGCAACTCAAATCCCTCGAGAAATGAACGGGCAAGCTAATTCCTTGGAAAACTTGGGGTCTTCGACTGAGAAAGCGGAGGCAGGGTCGGATTCCATAGTCCATCTACTGCACTCCGCCTGGACCTAGGTCTGCACGAGGTGAACACCACCAGCCTGACATGAGACTGGTGGAATGACATCGTGAACTTCCTGCAGAGTGGGACTCTCCCTGAAGATACCAATCGTACGACCATAAGAGTCAAAGCTGCATGATATTGCATGAATAAAGAGGATTTATACCGAAGGTCGTACTTCGACCTACTGGCTAAGTGGCTGGGACCGACGGAAGCAGAGTATGTGATAAGGGAAATACGCGGAGGTAGCCGTGGGAATCATTCAGGGTATGAGTCACTAGTTCAGAAGATAGTAAGGGTTGGATACTATTGGTCACGGATGGACGAAGACGCTAAAGTTTTGTTAAAAAATGCGACAAATGTCAGCGACACTCTCCAATGATCCACAGGCCTACAGAATTGCTCCACTCAGTAACAACTCTGTGGCCCTTCTTGAAATAGGGAATGGATATCGTAGGACCAATGCCGGGGGCTAAGGGTAACATCAGGTTCCTGCTGGTAATGACATATTATTTTTCAAAATGGGTGGAGGCGAAGCCGTATAAAAAGATCCGAGAAAAGGAGGTAATAGACTTCATTTGGGATCAGACCATATGTAGGTTCGGGGTGCCAAAGGAAATCACATGCGATAATGGCCCTTAGTTCATGGGGGCAACGAAACCAAGTTCCTGGAAGGGTTGAAGATCAAGCGAATAGCCTCCTCCCGTACCACCCATGCACGAGTGGTTAGGCAGAGACCACTAACAAAATCTTGGTTTAAAATATTAAAAAGAAATTAGAAGATTCCAAAGGGAGATGGCCGGAGGAATTGCTCGAAGTACTATGGGCATACATGACCACTGCTAAAACCAGCACCAGGAAAACTCCATTTTCCCTGGTGTACGGGGCAGAAGCCCAGATACCCGTAGAAATCGAAAAACCCAACATTAGATACACCCAGACCATATAGGAATCCAACGGAGAAGCACTGACGGTTGTTGGCATCCAATTTTGTCCCACCTTTCCTCCGAAATATCTATTTACGCTTCTAATATTTTTGGCAACTTAAGAAATAATTATTTATATTTTACTATAATTATTAACTTTTATTAATACCGGCGTTTCATTATCCTGTTGTAGTCACTACTGTTATTATCTTTTATTTTTATTATTGTTACTACTACTACTACTACTACTATTATCATTATTATTATTATTATTATTATTATTATTATTATTATTATTATTATTATTATTATCATTATTACCAGTATTGTTATAATTTGCATTATAATCATTCCAGCATTTTTTCCATCCTATGCACAGGCATCGCATCTATTTTCACGCAATTAAATAATAGCGTTTATTTACTGTTGATTTTCAAAATATTATTGCACGGCTATTACGACGTCATATAATTTTATCTGAGCACTAATAATTACATATTTTTATATTAGGTAATATTTTAGCACATGTTAATATATAATTAATTAAAATAGGTCTTTTATTTAAATTTAGAAGCCAAACTATTTCTTTCATTTAGCCCATATTTTAATTCATCAACCCAATCCCATAAAACCAACCCACAAATCTTTTATCCGACCAGCCCAATCCGTATGAGGCCATTTTAATACCCAGCCCAACATTTGAAATCGACCCACCATTCATTAAATTTGCCTACCCGACCAGCCCACTTTTTATTCCCCAACCCAGCCCATTACCCGGTGACCCGACCCCAGTCTTGCAACAAATGAACCACTAGGGTTACGCTCCCTCACTTCACTCAGCGCCACACCCTCCCCCTTCTCTCTCTTCCTCCTCCCTCTCTCTCTCTCTCTCTTTTTCAAACCCTGGCAAACCCTAGATTCTCCCCCTATAAATAATCGTTTCTAGGTTCGTTTAGGAATAAGTCTTTTAGCCGCAAAAATTCCCCAAAAATTAAACACGTTTTTCAGCCGCAAAATCCCCCTAAACAAGGCATAAGTTTGAGCCGCCTGAAAATTCCCTAAAAAAAAATATAAAAGTTCTTTTAGCCGTCCCAAAATTCCCCTACAGAATACGAGTTCTTTAGTCACCTAAATTCCCTAAAAATATTAGTTTATTTTAGCAGTCGTAGTATTGTTTGATATCGAGTCAAAAATCTAAATCATTTTTTTTTCTATTTTTGCCCTTGGTCTCTGTTTGGATTCGAGTGTATACAAATTCGGGGTTCGTGGTGTTCGAAGTAGATAGAAGATTCGAGGCCTCACTTCGCTGCACCCGAAGAAGGTAATTTCTTTCCCTTTTAATTTCTGTAGCTTTTTTATTATTTAAGGGTTAATTATATGCTTAGTTTGAGTAATCGGCATGTTTTTAAACTTTAGCTAAATATGTGGTTAGTTGTATACCAGTTTTGGCGTCATGGGTTTTAGCTAATATTGCTAGTTTTAGAACTTTGTTGCTGGTCCTTGTATGGTTAGCGTGCACCTAGTTTATATTCCTGCTTTAAATATATGATTTGTAATCCTGCTAATTAGTCATCTTTTTAGATCTTAGCCATGTAACTGATTGGTATAATGAGGCAGCTATTAATATAATCAAATGTGTTCATGTTAAAGGTTAGTCCTGTTTGGGTCAAATATGCTTATTGATGAGTTCAAACATGTTTAAGGAGCCCTCAGTCCCTTTTTTTATATTGTCAATTAAAACTCTTTGATTTAAAGTAATTGATCACATGTTTTGGAGTAAGTTTGCTCATTGACTTAGTTTCATTTGCGGTTAGTTGGGATTAAATCAGATCTGTGGCGACCCAGTGTGGTTCCAATATGTGCTCATATTTAATCTACATGTCATTAATGCGTAGTTATGTTTGCTTAAGGTTCATGATGTTGTTAGGTCATACTGTACGCGTCGCATCATTTGCTTACACTATTTTTAAGAATTTGAACATATCATAATGCATGACCATTTACCTCTAACCGTTGTTGTCTAAACTGTTGACCTTGACTGTTGTATGCATCTCCTACTGCGCTGCTTCTTTGATTCTGGTGTGATTTTTATTATACCTGATTATCTAGTGTATAACATGCCTACTATGAACCCTCTAGGACAGTTGGTTGACTGTTTTGCTGAGTATGATAACCTTCTTGTAGATTACTTTCTTGTACATCTGGGAATTATATCTTAAATAGGTTAAACAAGTTAAAATCCATGCACTGTTGAGTCTAAATATTTTGTTAAGTTCAGTCTGCTGAAAATAACTCTGTATATCGGTCCAGTCTTGATCATTCCTTAAGTGTCTTAGATAATGAAGTTACTAGTTAATGATTCATTTTAGTGTAATCACACTTCTTTAGTTTAGTGACCTATTCTCATTCTTGTTGAGTGTTTCTTCTTGTTCATGGCTTTATTTAGGGGCCTTTAGGTCATTTTTGTGCTCCAAATTGTGTGTTTGAATTCTGGAAAATACACGAGTATGAGTTTTAAGTTTACCCTATTCCTTTGAGCCCTTCTTGTCTTTTTTTTTTTTTGTTGTTGTCTCTATCGCCCTGCAAACCACCATAGTGCTATTTTTTGAGTCGACTGCTACTGCTGTGCTGCTTATCTGCTTGGCTGTTATATTTGTTGTTTGGAACCATGGTTATGATGAGAGTGTTGTTAAGCCTAACTGCTACTGTTTCGATGTATCTACAATTGAGTTGCTGTGTTTAGCATAGTTGATTGGTTGGAATACTTTCAATACACTTATAAGTGTTTTAATTTTGTTAAGGCAGTGAGGTTGTATACCTATGTATCTTTGAAGTATGTTCATGAAAATACATTAATAGGGAGGTTAGATTGGTCATTATGGATCAAGCTCGAACCCTCCCCGGTGTTAGCCATGCCTGGGATTCATGAAATCCCTTGGAACTTGTGCAACATCGGGAAGACAGGGGCAAAAGCTTTCCTATATTAACCTTCTATACATCCTTATGAGTGTGTATACATGAGGTATACTTAAAATATACACAGAATGTATACAATCTACTGATCTGTTTTGAATTTATATGTTACATGTTTAACTTTATTCATTGATTAGATACTAATTCCTTTTCCTTTCATTTTATGCATGACCATCGCATACGAGTCCGAGGGACTCGTTCTGCTTCCGCATTCGGTGTTGGGCTAAAAGCCCAACGCAATCTTCTCGGGTCATCCCCATCAGTTCTGTCCGCAGCATATATACAAAAGAAAGAAACAAAATTTTGGGCCAAAGCCCAATAGAATGAACAGTTCGCAGCAGTTGGGCCCTAAAAAATGGGCCAGATCCATTTAATTTTTTTCCCCTCTATCTTATTTTTATTGTTGTGTATTTTTTATTTGCTTTGTATGACTAACATCTTATCTTATTTTATTTTCTTAACTTAGATGAATTCTAGTAAATTAGTGGGTTAGCTTTAGCATAACGGGTAGTTTAATTTAAGAGAGAAACTCACGATTAGCCCCATAGATTTCATTCCCTTTTTATGTTATAATTATTTATGGCATCTATAATATTTTTTATATATTAGAATAATTGATTTTCAAAATAGTATGACTACATATTTTTAGCTAAAAGAATCATAATTTATTCTCACTATCTTAAAGAATTCAAACGTAATGGATAGGCCAATATGAACTCAAGTATATGTTTGTAAACAATTATTTTTAAGATTTATCCAAATCGTGCGTATTTTTTAGTTAAGCATAGTTAATAAGAAATAATAAAAAGGATAAAGAAAACTCAAATTAGCTATTTTCGTATTTTGTTTATACTCCTAAAAATGCAAAATCAATTAATACCTCGCCAGTTGAGTTGTCTCAAAATATTTATTAAAACGCTGTACAAACCCACATCTTCTTCTACTTATATATTTTATGCAAATCTTATTTTAAATAGCATTTTTATTTAAAGCCTTAGCAACATTTATAAGTTTATGGCATTCGAAGTTTCCTTTTATGCAAATTATCATATTTTCTACAAGTTTCATTCTAAATAGCATTTTAGCCTTAGCAACATTTATAAGTTTTATTTTAAATTGAAGTCTCCTTTTATGAAAATTATTATATTTTCTATAAGTCTTATTCTAAATAGCATTTTTCATTTAAAGCCTTAGCAATATTTATAAGTATTATTTTAAATAGCATTATTACATTTTCCTTTAAAACCTTAGCAATATTTACAAGTCATTTTCTTAAATTTTAAATATTATATTTGCGTCTTTAGCCCTAATTAATTAACCTAAGTTTGACCGGATAACCGTAGTTAACGGATTCTAAAGGATGCCTAACCCCTTCCCTTAAGGATAATCTAGAACTCTTACCTAGAATCACGCTGATTAAGCAGACCATTAATAGAGGTTTAGTTTGACTTTGCCTTAGTTAATGTTTAGGTGTCCTAATTCACTAATAAACTAATTAGGTGGCGACTCCTTAAAATAAAACAAATAGGAATCACCAATATGTTGTACTCGTACTTTAACCCGTTTAAATGGGGCATAACAGCTTGGCGACTCTGCTGGGGACTTTAGGTTCTTAACCACAACAACTTAGGTTAATAATTAATTAATTGGACGTTTTGGGTGTTTTCATTATTTTGCCCTTATTTTTTGCTTTTATTGTTTTCTTATGTGCTTTAAGTGGCTATTTTATTATGTGAAATTTCTATGTTACTGCTTTCCTTAAACTGGCATTCCGTTCATATTTCCTCTATTTTTGGAAAACTCACACTATCACACGTACACGCGAGGTGTGTTTTGCGCACCCGCAATTTTTTTTCAAAAATCCAAAATTTTAGGAAAGATGGCATATGCGCGGGGTGTCCGAATTCCGGTGACCGCATAACCTTCTCACTCGAGTAGTCCACTTGGGAACCTTGTGTCTAGTAATGCCAAATCTTAGCAAACTTAAGATAGAGCTTTTCCACCAATTTTATTAAGTCATGCATGCATAAACCTTAGGTGGGTCGGTCCTAGGTATCGACTCCACAATTAGGAAACCTACCAAATCGTCGACGGGTTTTTTCATGACCCAACGACCGGCAAGCATATTATGTGTAACGTGATAGTGATAGAAGGATCCAAGCCTAATCTTGACATGTCGAGTTTGGAAAATCACTTCTTTTCTTTTTGTGTAGGATGGTTTCGTCCCCCAAATTCCCGAGATGTGGGCTCAAATGGCAAATATAAGGGAATGCGGGAGCAGGGCCTAGGCATTATCTTCAGTTCAGCCGCTAGCATGATAAAAAAAATAAAAAATTAGGCCAAGTTTTAGGATTGTCTTTACATTATACCATCTTTGATGTATTTTGGTTTATTGTCTCATTAATGCACTCGTTTTTATTTATTTCAATGAAATTTTGCCTTTTTATTTCCAAACTCAAGTGTCTCAAATTAAATGGCTTGGATCACTCTATCATAATCTCGAATATTTGGCGTCAGGCTTACCTCTGGCACAAGAGAGGTCCTGTGCATAATAGGTCGCGCTATGTTTGCTATGTTTCTCTTTTACTATGTGATTTCTTTGCTATGCAATATGTGCTTCTTTCAACGTTATTTTCCCAATGTTCACATTATTTTATTTTAAGCAGCAAGCATTCGCACTATACTGACGCAGTTTTCTTCATTTTTGAAGGTTTTATTTTATTTTGATTATCCCCCCAAAGGTTGATTCGTGTTGACTGCGAACTGGCAGACCACCCGTACTTCACAAGATCAAAAGCACGAGCATCCAACGATATGAATGATTCAGGGGCATCCAAACAGACTGCGAAATCTCACCAACCTATCCCTTACCCTCAACACTCCTCACCACGAACAAAGAACAAATGTGACAATTCCACCATCCTTTTCACCTGTCGACTCGCCCGCTCCTCAGCCCTCTCCCTCAAACCCTCCGCTTTACACTACCAATTCACCCCCCGTCCCACAACAAACTAGCCAGCAACAAACCATCTCACAACAAACCATTCCACCACCGATCCACCCGCAACAAACCACCCCGCAACAAACCAACATACAACAAACCATCCCGCAATAAAATGACCCGCAACAAGCCAACCCCCAGCAAATTAACTTCCAACAAGCCAACCCGCCACCTTTCCCCACTCCCTATATTCCTCAGCCTCCAGTTATCCAAACTACCCCACTTACCCAAAACTACCAAGCAACTCAACACATACCATTGGCACACACCACTAACCATAACATGTAGTATGTGCCACCGGCATATGTCGCAGAAGCTCAGCCTTTCACTACCCAGTTGCAGGCCGTGCAGCATCCAAAGGTTGACCCTTATAAACAAATGGAAAGGGAAGTCGGGGCGAGAGCAGACTAGAATGTAGCAAAAGAGCTTCGCTGTCTGAGAGAAGCAGTTAGAAACATCCAAACTAACAAAGGATGTGAAGGACTAGAGTACGAGGATCTGTGTATTCATCCTGACACCGAGTTGCCAGCTGGATATAAGGTACCCAAATTTGATATGTTTGATGGAAAAGGAAATCCTTGGGCTCACTTAAGATCGTACTACGATAAGCTTGTCGGAGTGGAAAAAGATGAGGCCATTTGAATGAAACTGTTTATAAGGAGTCTGACAGGAGAGGCGCTCGATTGGTACACATGCCAAGATCCGCAGAAATGGCACAGTTGGGGAGAAATGGCCCAAGAGTTCATGGATAGATTCGGTTCAACATTGAGACTGTCCCAAACCAATTCTACTTGATGAAATTAGAAAGGAAGCCGACAGAAACTTTCCAAGAGTACGCTATACGCTGGAGAGCAGAAGCCGCGAAAGTCCAGCCCCCAATGGCGGAGAGTGAGATGACGATGCTCTTTGTACAATCTTTAAAAGATGCCACATACTATGAAAGACTGTTAAGCGTCATCGGATAAAAGTTTTCTGAAGTCATCAGAATGGGAGACTTCATAGAAGAAGGAATCAAGACAGGAAGAGTTACAAATCTTGCAGCCTTGCAAGCAACAAGTAAGGCGATTCAATCATATTCAGCCAAGAAAAAGAGAGACGGAGTGTCCGCAGTCATAACCATCCAGGAACGAAGACCGAACCAAATGCTAACCTACCAATACCCTTCATCCCAGCCTTCATACTACAGCCAAGCCCCTCAGCCTTATTACCAACCACCACCCACTCCCCATCCTGTTTACCATACCCAACCAGCATATCACTCACCTCGAGCACCCGTCCATCAAAGCCCATCATAATACCAGCCAACCTACTCATCTCAACCCCAACACCAATCACCAAACCGTCCACAAAATACAGCCCGACCTCGCCCAAACTTAGAAAGAAAGCCAAACAAAACCTACACACCGTTAGCCGAACCCTTAGCCCAGTTGTATGAAAGATTAAGAACCGCAGAGATACTCCAACCAATTCAGTGAAGAGTTCTTAATCCCCTTCCTGGATGGTATGACGGGACTAAACGTTACGCGTATCACTCAGGAGTTACTGGACATGATACCGAAAATTTCTTTACTCTCAAGGACAAAATCGAAGCATTGATCAAAGAAGGGGCCATCCAGCTCAAAGGAGCTCCCCCGAATATAAACAACAATCCGCTGCCTAATCATGGCGATGCGAATGTTCACATGATTACCATTTGACGAGGATTGTAATTTGGAAGGGACTATCGTGCCGGTTATGAAAGAGGAGAAGGTTGAATCATCAGCTTGTGTTGCTCCAGTGATCACGGTCCAAATGAGGGCCCCATTTGAAGTGGAAGTGCTCACTCCAAGGCCTAGAATCTCGGCCTTAGTTTCTCAAGCACCTTCTTGCAACACCAAAGCAGTTCCCTGGAATTATCAGTCCGACGAAAGGGATAAAGCAAAGGGAAGATTGGTTGTGGAAACTGTTGCGGCCGGAATAACTAGATCTGGGCGGTGTTATGCCCCCGAGGAGGCAGCACGAGGATCACCAAGCAAAGAAAATGTCCAAAAGAAAGTTGTGACTGAGGCTGAGGTTCAAGAATTTTGGAGAAAAATGTCAACCAAAGAATATTCTGTTGTAGAACAACTAAAGAAAACACCTGCCCAGATTTCTTTATTGGCATTATTGATGAGTTCTGAAGCTCATAGGAACGCTTTAGGAAAGGTGCTGAGTGAAGCTTATGTTCCGGCTGAGACTTCCAGCGAGAAGTTTTCAGCCATGGTTGGAGAAGTCGTTGAAGCCCACAGAGTTTCGTTTCATAACAAGGCATTGAACATCATCGTCAAATGCAGAGACAAGTTTATATCTAAAGTATTGATTGATGGAGGTTCAGCTATGAACATATGACCTGTCACTACCCTCCGAGCCTTAGGCATTGATATCAGGAAACTTCGCGACAGCCAAGTGAAAGTCAAAGGTTTTGATGGAGCCCAAAGAGGTGTCGTGGGAGAGATTGACTTAGCCTTGGAGATCGGGCCCGTGGAGTTTACGGTGGAATTCCAAGTAATAGATATATCCGCTAGCTACAATCTGCTGATAGGAAGGCCATGGATTCACATGGCTGGTGCAGTCCCCTCTGCCCTGCATCAAAGTTTGAAATTTGTCTGGAACCAGCAAGAAGTTGTAATCCATGGAGAAGGCAGCAATTCAATCTATCCCGAAAGCTCAATTCCGGTTATCGAAAGTGTAGAAAGGCTGGATGGATCTGTCTTCCATATCAAAGAAACTATGTGTGCTGCTCAAACGGAAAGAATAAAATTGCCACAGATGCTTATGATGGTGGCGTGGGAAATGTTGAAAAATGGTTTCCAACCTGGTCGAGGTCTCGGGTTGAACTTGGATGGCATCGTGGAACCGATTCAGTTACCCGGGCAGAAGGATACTTTCGGTCTTGGATACGAGCCCACTCCTGAAGAGATTGCACTGGCTGGTCTCAAAAGAAGAAGTGACATTCCCTTGCCAAAGCCTGTTCCTCTCCTGAATCAGTCATTTCTCAAAGCATCCGCCACACAAGCATTAGAAGAAGAACCTGAAGACAGCCTTATGGAAGGTTTTAAAAATTTATTCATTGCCGAGGATGAAGCTAAATGCAACGTGGTTTTGGATGAATGCTCTGAAGGCCCGACTATCTGGGATGCTGAGCCTGGATACATTTTAAACAATTGGACTTGTACCCCGCCCCCGGTTCTCCGGGAGTCTTGGTAGACATTTTGTACTAAGTATTTGATGAAACAACACGGTTCAAAACTGAGGCCTGAATCGTGTTTATGATTTTGCTGTTTTGCCTCCAAACTTTTGAAAGCTCAAATGCCGAATTCAAGATATGCTTTTATTTATTATTCCATCTTTATTTAATTAATTTTTCTTTTATTTTTCAGCAATCAATTTAATAAATCTGCCGATACTGTGAATGTGACACGTAATGAAACAAGCGAACCCATAGTAAATGCCGAACAAGACTCTGAAGAATATGAAGAGGATATGCAACCTGAAGAGTTAACTAAGGATTTTGAACACTTTGAGAATAAGCCGAAATCGAATTTGGATGAAACAGAAACCATAAATTTGGGAGATTCAGAAACCGTAAAGGAAACAAGAATTAGCGTCTATTTAACCCCGTCACAAAGGGAAGAGTTGATCAACCTGTTGAGACAGTATATAGACATGTTCGCATGGTCCTATGATGATATGCCGGGTCTAAGCACAGACATTGTGTCGCATAAATTTCCTATTGATCCTTCTTGCCCTCCGGTAAAACAAAAGAAGAGAAACATTAAACCGGATTTTGAGTTTAAAGATTAAGGAAGAAGTTTCCAGGCAATTTGATGCAAAGGTCATTCGAGCCACAAGGTACCCCACTTGGCTAGCCAACATCGTGCCTGTACCAAAGAAGGATGGAAAAGTCAAGGTGTGCGTAGATTATCGGGATCTCAACAGGGCTCGTCCGAAAGATGACTTTCCCCTCCCGAATATCCACATACTCATTGATAACTGTGCGAAGCATGAGTTGCAGTCATTCGTCGATTGCTACGCAAGATATCACCAAATTCTAATGGATGAAGAAGATGCTGAGAAAACGGCATTCATCACACCTTGGGGAGTATACTATTATCGGGTGATGACTTTTGGGCTCAAGAACGCAGGCGCCAGCCATGACTACAATTTTTCATGATATGATCCACAAGGAGATCGAAGTCTATGTGGATGATATCATCATCAAGTCACGGAAAAGTTCAGATCACCTGACAGACTTGAAGAAATTCTTCGACAGGTTGAGACGCTACAACTTGAAGTTAAATCCCGCAAAATATGCATTCGGTGTTCCTGTTGGGAAGCTGTTGGGTTTTATTGTGAGCATAAGGGGTATAGAATTGGATCCGTCGAAGATAAAGGCCATTTAAGAATTGCCTGCCCCAAAGAGTCGAAAGGACGTGATGAGTTTCCTCAGTCGCCTCAACTACATCAGTCGGTTCATAGCACAATCGACGGTGATATGTGAGCCAATAATCAAGTTGTTGAGGAAAGATGTTGCTACCAAATGGACAGAAGATTGCCAAAAAGTTTTCGATAGAATCAAAGAGTAGTTGTCTAATCCGCCTATTTTGGTCCCTCCAAAAGCTGGAAGACCTTTGTTATTGTATTTGTCCGTGTCGGCGAATGCGTTTGGATGTGTGTTGGGACAACATGATGAAACGGGGAAGAAGGAGCAAGCAATATACTATTTGAGCAAGACGTTCACGCCTTACGAGGCGCGATATACTTTATTGGAGCACACCTGTTGTGCCTTGACTTGGGTTGCACAAAAGTTGAGACATTATCTATCTGCATATACTACTTATCTCATTTCAAGGATGGATCCACTCAAGTATATCTTCCAGAAGCCTATGCCTACTGGGAAGCTAGCCAAATGGCAAATTTTGCTAAGTGAGTTTGATATTGTATATGTTACCCAAAAGGCTGTCAAAGGGCAGGAAATAGCCGATCATCTTGCTGAAAATCCTGTAGATGAAGAATACATGCCCCTTAGGACTTATTTCCCTTATGATGAGGTGTTGTTTGTCGGAGAAGATATCGCAGAAGAATATCCAGGGTGGAGAATGTTTTTTGATAGGGCAGCAAATTCCAAAGGAGTCGGCATTGGAGCAGTCTTAATTTCAGAGTCAGGCCAGCATTATCCAATTTCAGCAAAGCTCAGGTTTTCGTGCACCAATAATATAGCAGAATATGAAGCTTGTATTCTTGGGCTCAGAATGGCCGTTGATATGAACATACAAGAACGTTTGGTTATAGGTGATTCTGACTTATTGGTTCATCCAGTGCAAGGCGAATGGACCACTAAGAATGTGAAGATACTTTCGTACCTGCATTGCGTGAAAGATCTGTGTAAGAGATTTATCAAGGTGGAATTCAAACATGTTCCAAGGACTCAAAATGAGTTCGCTGATTCTTTGGCAACCTTGTCCTCTATGATTCAGCACCCGGACAATCCTATCAAGGTGGATGTGCACGATCAGCAGGCGTACTGCTTCTATGTAGATGAAGAGCCTGATGGAGAACCTTGGTATTATGATATTAAGAAGTATCTCAAAACAGGAGACTATCTAGAAGGCATAACCAGTGTTCAGAAGAAAACACTTCGAAGGTTGGCAAACCATTTATTCCTAAGTGGAGAAATCCTTTATAGGAGGACTCCGGATTTGGGGCTGCTAAGGTGTGTTGATGCCAAAGAAGTGGTCAAGTTGATTGAAGAAGTGCATGGTGGTACATGTGGGCCCCACATGAATGGTTTTACTCTGGCTAAGAAAATTCTACGAGCAGGCTATTTCTGGATGACTATGGAGTCAGATTGCATTCATTTTGTGCAAAAGTGTCATCGATGTCAGATTCATGGCGATTTGATTCGAGTCCCACCTAATGAATTAAATGTGACAAGTTCTCCGTGGCCCTTCGCATCTTGGGGCATGGATGTCATTGGCCCTATCGAGCCAGCCGCATCAAATGGGCACAGGTTCATTTTGGTAGCCATCGACTACTTCACAAAGTGGGTAGAAGCATCTTCGCACAAGTAAGTGACAAAGAAAGTGGTGGCAGATTTTGTTCGCAACAACATCATTTGTCGATTCGGAATCCCGGAGTCGATTATAACAGATAATGGAGCTAATCTTAACAGTGATCTGATACGAGAGATTTGCGAAACGTTTAAGATTACCCACCGCAATTCCACTCCTTATCGACCTCAGATGAATGGAGCAGTTGAAGCAACCAACAAAAACATCAAGAGAATATTGCGGAAGATGATTGACAATTACAAACATTGGCACAAAAAATTGACGTTGGCCCTTCTCGGTTATCGCACCACTGTAAGGACTTCAACTAGGGAAACGCCTTATCTTTTGGTCTATGGGACAGAGGAGATGTTACCTGCAGAGGTAGAGATACCATCTTTGAGAATTATCCAAGAATATGAGTTGAGTGATGCTAAGTGGATACAAAACCGATATGAACAATTGATGCTCATTGATGAAAAGAGAATGAATGCAGTTTTTCATGGGCAACTTTATCAGAATAGAATGGCCAAAGCTTTCAATAAGAAGGTGAGGCCGAGGCAGTTCAAACCGGGGCAATTGGTATTAAAGCGCATAGTCCCATGCCAAGATGAAGCTAAGGGAAAATTTGCACCTAACTGGCAAGGGCCATACATGGTTCATCAAGTACTGACTGGAGGAGCATTAATTCTAGCAGAAGTGGATGGCGAAGTTTGGCCGAAAGCTATCAACGCAGTTGCTGTCAAGAGATACTACGTTTAGGAGCTTTTTATTTATCTTGTATGCAATATCTTGTAATGCCTTTCAATGTAATGAAGCTACGTTCCCTCGGCGGGATACGTAAGAAACCTATATCAGGTTTGGTCTTTTGAGATAAAAAATTCCAAAATTTCCATTTACTTGTAACATGAACTACGCCTGACCTGATTCCCGCGGTGGGATACGTAGGCAGCCTACATGGGCCTCGGTCACACTATTAGAAAATCTCAATTTACTTTGCTTGTGATTTGAACTACGCTTGACCTGATTCCCTTAGTGGGATACGTAGGCAGCCTCTATAAGGCTCGGTCTCGTCATTTGCAAAAGCTCAACATCCTCCTATACCAGAAACTGGGATAATTTTTAAGGGGCATCATCGCAAAACAATATCCTCCTATGCCAGTAACTGGGACAATTTTTAAGGGCATCATCGCAAGCGACATCGAGAAACATGAAAGAGCATATGGCCAACAGAGTCATCAGGCAAAAGGAAGACTTTGGAGAAAGGACGCTCGCTTTGTTTCACAATGTGTCACAGTTCCAAGTTCGGCAGAAATTGTTTATCACTATATACATATTTCACTATGAATATTTTCTTTTGAAATAATATGATTTTTCTTAATTAGATAATTTTATTAGTTGACCAAGACTTAGAAATAGGCGGAGGTTACAAGTCCAGACAAAGTTGGAAGCATGAAGCGTCAAGAGCCGGATCTTCAAAGTCAACGCGAATCAACCCCCCCCCCCCCCCCCCCCCCCAAAAAAAAAAAAACTTACAAATTTTCTTTGGATGCAGATTTCCAAGTTGCGGAAGCTAAAATATGTAATGTTTACAGCCTTGCAAGGATTGCGCGTCGAACGGTTTGAGCTTTCTTATAACAATTATGACTCTCAAATATCAATAATTTTCGAGATTTGCAATAAATTGATGCTTGAGTCTTGCAAAATGATTTTTCAAATGTATCCACGCACAAGTATTTTTTTTTATTACTTTCAAATGCCCTGCGAATGCTCGCAGGCGCACCGCACATGCATTGCTTTATTTTCAAATGCCTTCCGAATGCTCGCAAGTGCACCGCAATGCATTGCTTTATTACTTTCAAATGCTCACAGGCGCACCGCACATGCATTGCTTTATCTTCAAATGCCTTGCGAATGCTCGCAAATGCACCGCACATGCATTGCTTTATTACTTTCAAATGCCCTGCGAATGCTCGCAGGCGCACCGCACATGCACTGCTTTATTACTTTTAAATGCCTTGCGAATGCTCGCAAATGCACCGCACATGCATTGCATTCAAGTGCCCTGCAAAGGCACTGCATCATTGCTCGCAAACGCACCGCACATGCATTGCTTTATTACTTTCAAATGCCTTGTGAATGCTCGCAGACGCACCGCACATGCATCGCTTTATTACTTTCAAATGCCTTGCGAATGCTCACAAACGCACTGCACATGCATTGCATTCAAGTGACCTGCAAAGGCACTGCATCATTGCTCGCAAACGCACCGCACATGCATTGCATTTAAGTGCCCTACAAAGGTACTGCATCACTGCTCGCAAACGCACCGCACATGCATTGCATTATTACTTTCAAATGCCTTGCGAATGCTCGCAAGCGCACTGCACATGCACTGCTTTATTACTTTCAAATGGCTTGCGAATGCACTGCACATGCATTGCATTCAAGTGCCCTGCAAAGGCACTGCATCATTGCTCGCAAACGCACCGCATATGCATTGCATTCAAGGTCCCTGCAAAGGCACTGCATCATTGCTCGCAAACACACCGCACATGCATTGCTTTATTACTTTCAAATGCCCTGCGAATGCTCGCAGACGCACAACACATGCATCGCTTTATTACTTTCAAATGACTTGCGAATGCTCGCAAATGCACCGCACATGCATTGCATTCAAGTGCCCTGCAAAGGCACTGCATCATTACTCGCAAACACACCACACATACATTGCATTCAAATGCCCTGCAAAGGCACTGCATTATTGCTCGTAAACGCACCGCACATGCATTGCATTATTACTTTCAATGCCCTGCAAAGGCACTGCATCATTGCTCGCAAACGCACCGCACATACATTGCATTATTACTTTCAGATGCCCTGTAAGCGCACTGCATCAATGCTTGCAAACGCACTGCACATCTATTGCATTATTACTTTCAAATGCCCTGCAAACGCATCGCATCATACCGACTTAGAAAGCCTCATTTATCATAAATCATTCGGCTTAAATAGCCCATCCGGTTTGAGGCCTCATTTTCATTGATCATCGCCAAAAGGCATCATTCTCATGAATCATCGGCCCAGAACCTCATTGCATTAGCCTCAGCAAAGGCTATCATTTATTTAAATCATTGCAGCTTTTATGGGCTTGTTTTACATCGCTTTACTTTCGATATCTATTTTCACTGACTATTTTACCTAGCTTAAGTTTCGCAGGAGCTTTAGCGCAACGTGGAACTATTTCTTCGGCAGCGAACTGGGCAATTTGTGGGGAAGAATAATCAGACTTCCCGACAAGGGTCAAAGATCTACCTCGAACACTCATCTCCAACCCTAAATATTCCGCTTGCATTCCAGCACACTTAATTTTTAGAATTCTTGAGTTCTACCATAATACCCAGTGTCATCATAATTCGACACTGGGACAATATTTTTCAAAGATTCGCACCAATCAGGATACGTTATTCATAGGTGTCGTAGTTATCCCAGAACTACACAAGGCCTGATTCTCGTGCAGCCCGAGATATGTAGGCAACTCGGAGACCGGAGTTCGGCAATAATCCTCTCAAAATTTCTTTACCCTTAGTCCTTCAAAATCCTTTAGCCGGGATAAAATAGGCGACTGAGTCAACGTCTTTGCCCAAAAATTCTTTCATTATTACCGGTCAAAGAGGGACAAGTTGTTGACATCCAATTTTGTCCCACCTTTCCTCCGAAATATCTATTTACGCTTCTAATATTTTTGGCAACTTAAGAAATAATTATTTATATTTTACTATAAATATTAACTTTTATTAATACCGGCGTTTCATTATCCTGTTGTAGTCACTACTGTTATTATCTTTTATTTTTATTACCGTTACCACTACTACTACTACTATTATCATTATTATTATTATTATTATTATTATTATTATTATTATTATTATCATTATTTTATTATCATTATTACCAGTATTGTTAAAATTTGCATTATAATCATTCCAGCATTTTTGTCATCCTATGCACGCACATCTATTTTCGCGCAATTAAATAATAGCGTTTATTTACTGTTGATTTTCAAAATATAGTTGCACGGCTATTACGACGTCATATAATTTTATCTGAGCACTAATACTTACATATTTTTATATTAGGTAATATTTTAGCACACGTTAATATATAATTAATTAAAATAGGTCTTTTATTTAAATTTAGAAGCCAAACTATTTCTTTCATTTAGCCCATATTTTAATTCATCAACCCAATCCCATAAAACCAACCCACAAATCTTTTATCCGACCAGCCCAATCCGTATGAGGCCATTTTAATACCCAGCCCAACATTTTAAATCGACCCACCATTCATTAAATTTGCCTACCCGATCAGCCCACCTTTTATTCACCAGCCCAGCCCATTACCCAGTGACCCGACCCGAGTCTTGCAACAAATGAACCACTAGGGTTACGCTCCCTCACTTCACTCAGCGCCACACCCTCCCCCTTCTCTCTCTTCCTCCTCCCTCTCTCTCTCTCTCTCTCTCTCTCTCTCTTCTTCAACAAAAATAGCAAAAGAACTGTCGCCTTTCGTCTCTCCCAGGTCGTGCATGGCCATATCGGGAAGGGAAATTAATGCTTGTCCCTTTCCCCGTCAGTTTTCAGTCGTTGACGATGGTAATTTTTTTGTTTTCTCCTTCTTTCTCTTCTGCTTGCATCTGAAATCATTTTAGTGGACTTCGTCCGTTTGTGAAGTAAAAAAAACTTTTCCCATTAGTTTTTCTGATTTTTGGGTACCAATTTTTAATGGTTTTTGCCTAGTTCCTTTCTTTTTCTGATCGAATAGGTTAGAATACGCATAAAAAATCCTAACGTTGAACCGAAATCCCGCCCAATTTTTAGTTTTCAAACCCTGGCAAACCCTAGATTCTCCCCCTATAAATAATCGTTTCTAGGTTCGTTTAGGAATAAGTCTTTTAGCCGCAGAAATTCCCTAAAAATTAAACAAGTTTTTCAGCCGCAAAATCCCCCTAAACAAAGCATAAGTTTGAGCCGCCTGAAAATTCCCTCAAAAAAATATAAAAGTTCTTTTAGCCGTCCCAAAATTCCCCTACAGAATACGAGTTCTTTAGTCACCTAAATTCTCTAAAAATATTAGTTTATTTTAGCAGTCGTAGTATTGTTTGATATCGAGTCAAAAATCTAAATCATTTTTTTTTCTGTTTTTGCCCTTGGTCTCTGTTTGGATTCGAGTGTATACAAATTCGAGGTTCGTGGTGTTCGAAGTAGATAGAAGATTCGAGGCCTCACTTCGCTGCACCCGAAGAAGGTAATTTCTTTCCCTTTTAATTTCTGTAGCTTTTTTATTATTTAAGGGTTAATTATATGCTTAGTTTGAGTAATCGGCATGTTTTTAAACTTTAGCTAAATATGTGGTTAGTTGTATACCAGTTTTGGCGTCATGGATTTTAGCTAATATTGCTAGTTTTAGAACTTTTTTGCTGGTCCTTATATGGTTAGCGTGCACCTAGTTTATATTCCTGCTTTAAATATATGATTTGTAGTCCTGCTAATTAGTCGTCTCTTTAGATCTTAGCCATGTAACTGATTGGTTTAATGAGGCAGCTATTAATATAATCAAATGTGTTCATGTTAAAGGTTAGTCCTGTTTGGGTCAAATATGCTTATTGATGAGTTCAAACATGTTTAAGGAGCCCTCAGTCCCTTTTTTTATATTGTCAATTAAAACTCTTTGATTTAAAGTAATTGATCACATGTTTTGGAGTAAGTTTGCTCATTGACTTAGTTTCATTTGCGGTTAGTTGGGATTAAATCAGATCTGTGGGGACCCAGTGTGGTTCCAATATGTGCTCATATTTAATCTACATGTCATTAATGCGTAGTTATGTTTACTTAAGGTTCATGATGTTGTTAGGTCATACTGTACGCGTCACATCATTTGCTTACACTAATTTTAAGAATTTGAACATATCATAATGCATGATCATTTACCTCTAACCGTTGTTGTCTAAACTGGTGACCTTGACTGTTGTATGCATCTCCTACTGCGTTGCTTCTTTGATTCTGGTTTGATTTTTATTATTCCTGATTATCTAGTGTATAACATGCCTAATATGAACCCTCTAGGACAGTTGGTTGACGGTTTTGCTGAGTATGATAACCTTCTTGTAGATTACTTTCTTGTACATCTGGGAATTATATCTTAAATATGTTAAACAAGTTAAAATCCATGCACTGTTGAGTCTAAATATTTTGTTAAGTTCAGTCTGCTGAAAATAACTCTGTATATCGGTCTAGTCTTGATCATTCCTTAAGTGTCTTAGATAATGAAGTTACTAGTTAATGATTCATTTTAGTGTAATCACACTTCTTTAGTTTAGTGACCTCTTCTCATTCTTGTTGAGTGTTTCTTCTTGTTTATGGCTTTATTTAGGTGCCTTTAGGTCATTTTTGTGCTCCAAATTGTGTGTTTGAATTCTAGAAAATACACGAGTATGAGTTTTAAGTTTACCCTATTCCTTTGAGCCCTTCTTGTCTTTTTTTTTTTTGGGCTCTATCGCCCTGCAAACTTCCATAGTGCTATTTTTTGAGTCGACTGCTACTAATGTGCTGCTTATCTGCTTGGCTGTTATATTTGTTGTTTGGAACCATGGTTATGATGAGAGTATGTTGTTAAGCCTAACTGCTACTATTTCGATGTATCTACAAATGAGTTGTTGTGTTTAGCATAGTTGATTGGTTGGAATACTTTCAATACACTTATAAGTGTTTTAATTTTGTTAAGGCAGTGAGGTTGTAGACCTATGTATCTTTGAAGTATGTTCATGAAAATACATTAATAGGGAGGTTAGATTGGTCATTATGGATCAAGCTCGAACCCTCCCCGGTGTTAGCCATGTCTGGGATTCATGAAATTCCTTGGAACTTGTGCAACATCGGGAAGACGTAGGCAAAAGCTTTCCGATATTAACCTTCTATACATCCTTATGAGTGTGTATACATGAGGTATACTTAACATATACACAGAATGTATACAATCTACTGATCTGTTTTGAATTTATATGTTACATGTTTAACTTTATTCATTGATTATATACTAATTCTTTTTCCTTTCATTTTATGCATGACCATCGCATACGAGTCCGAGGGACTCATTCTTCTTCCGCATTCGGTGTTGGGCTAAAAGCCCAACGCAATCTTCTCGGGTCATCCCCATCAGTTCAGTCCGCAGCATATATACAAAAGAAAGAAACGAAATTTTGGGCCAAAGCCCAATAGCATGAACAGTTCGCAGCAGTTGGACCCTAAAAATTGGGCTAGATCCATTTAATTTTTTTTCCCTCTACCTTATTTTTATTGTTGTGTATTTTTTATTTGCTTTGTATGACTAACATCTTATCTTATTTTATTTTCTTAACTTAGATGAATTCTAGTAAATTAGTGGGTTAGCTTTAGCATAATAGGTAGTTTAATTTAAGAGAGAAACTCACAATTAGCCCCATAGATTTCATTCCCTTTTTATGTTATAATTATTTATGGCATCTATAATATTTTTTATATATTAGAATAATTTATTTTCAAAATAGTATGACTACATATTTTTAGCTAAAGGAATCATAATTTATTCTCACAATCTTAAAGAATTCAAACGTAATGGATAGGCCAATATGAACTCACGTATATGTTTGTAAACAATTTTTTTTAAGATTTATCCAAATCGTGCGTATTTTTTAGTTAAGCATAGTTAATAAGAAATAATAAAAAGGATAAAGAAAACTTACATTAGCTATTTTCGTATTTTGTTTATACTCCTAAAAATGCAAAATCAATTAATACCTCGCCACTTGAGTTGTCTCAAAATATTTATTAAAACGTTGTACAAACCCACATCTTCTTCTACTTATATATTTTATGCAAATCTTATTTTAAATAGCATTTTTATTTAAAGCCTTAGCAACATTTATAAGTTTATGGCATTCGAAGTTTCCTTTTATGCAAATTATCATATTTTCTACAAGTTTCATTCTAAATAGCATTTTAGCCTTAGCAACATTTATAAGTTTTATTTTAAATTGAAGTCTCCTTTTATGCAAATTATTATATTTTCTATAAGTCTTATTCTAAATAGCATTTTTCATTTAAAGCCTTAGCAATATTTATAAGTATTATTTTAAATAGCATTATTACATTTTCCTTTAAAACCTTAGCAATATTTACAAGTCATTTTCTTAAATTTTAAATATTATATTTGCGTCTTTAGCCCTAATTAATTAACCTAAGTTTGACCGGATAACTGTAGTTAAACGGATTCTAAAAGATGCCTAACCCCTTCCCTTTAGGATTTTCTAGAACCCTTACCTAGAATCACGCTGATTAAGCAGACCATTAATAGAGGTTTAGTTTGACTTTGTCTTAGTTAATGTTTAGGTGTCCTAATTCACCAATAAACTAATTAGGTGGCGACTCCTTAAAATAAAACAAATAGGAATCGCCAATATGTTATACTCCTACTTTAACCAGTTTAAATGGGGTATAACAACGGTTAGTTTAGACCTATTAGAGGAGTGCAGGGAGATGGCACTTATACGGACGGTGGCACAAAAACATAGAGTCGAGAGGTATTTCAATAGAAATACAAACTTGAGAGACTTCAAGGTTGGGGATTGCGTCCTTTGAAAAGTCACGCTCTCAATGCGTGATGTCAACGCAGGTAAATTGGGGCCTAACTGGGAAGGCCCGTACCAGATAGTGGGGGTTGCAGGCGAAGGATCCTATCGAATCAAGGATGTACACAAAAAGGAATTAAAAATAGCTAGAATGTCAGCCACCTCAAGAGGCTTTATCTCTAAATGAGACACCAGGTATGTTCTCCGATATCTATCTTGCATTAACTTACTTCTTGTCCTTGACAGGGGCTACCCCTAGAAGGACATGTCTTGATCAAGTCGAGGATGCGTTTTACACTCTTTTCCTTGACCGTGATTTTGTCCCAAATGGGTTTTACCGGGAAGGCTTTTAACGAGGCAACTGTCCAGAATCGTATCACACTCAGCTGATGATAGGATTCTTAGGAAGTTGGTCAAATATGGGGGACCCAATACTTGAATCCTCAGTGTAGTGCATTCAAGTATTGGGTGGAGATAAGGGAACACCGGATGAACGAAACACAGATTTTCTCGAAGGCACATGCATATGGGTTGGGATTGCCGACGAGTAGCAGATCTGCCCACCTTCTTTCTTTTGTATGTCTTACGGAAATTTTGTAAAAGTCCCTAAAAAGGCTCATGTATCAATAGGATGGCCAGCTCATCCCAAATTCAGGAATGGAATAACGATCCCCACTTATTTCTTAGTTATTGTCATCAAAGACATCTTAAAAAAAACGTTCGGGACAAAACCAAACTCGTAAGCCTCACGGCTCCGCAAAATCGCTTCGAACACACCACACGACCTTAAATCCTCAGAGCATGCAGGTTCCATGAACCTTTGTGCCATTAAATGAGGTCGGCACGTCCTCCTCATCAACACCGAAATCAAATGGCCCTCCTTTATTGCGAATCGGATAATTAATTACCAGTCGCAAAAAGTGTTTCCGGAGGTAACATTCTCGGATTGAGCTAAGAATGTTGACCTCAAACACTAAATGCAAAAATAAAAGGCATGCACAAAATTGAAAACATCCCAATCCACTCCTCAAAGAGAAAGTGTACACAGTCGTCGCAATATAATACCCAACTATGAGTCGGGATCGATCCCACAGGGAACAATATGCTAGGTGATTTAAACAAGTAAGGAATTATCACTTTCTACGCTAAGCCAAACACTTTTTCAATATTGATTTTTTGGTTTAACAACTAACAAAGATAAACTAATCTAGAAAGCAAGTAAAATTATCAACGGCCACAAGTATGGATACAAAGGAAATTACGCTCAAGTAACGATCCAATGTATTTCAAGATTTTATAACTAAGAGCGGGTTTATCTTAATAAATAATGATTTCTAATATCTCATCAAAAGTCTCTCGACCAAATCAATGAATTTTACTCTAAGCTTTCTCAAGTCTTAGAGTGTGATATTAAGCACAATCAATATAATCTCAAGTAACTTTCCTATCTCTAGCTCAAGTTATTAGATGGGTTTTAAAGCCCCAAATTCTTGTTAATTAATATTTCCCAACCTCAATCTTCCTCTCTCAAGCTCAAATCGAAGTAAATGGGCGGGTCTTAGGGTTAGATAATACCTTAAGAAACATTAAAGAACAAGATTAATTAAAACAACAATGACCCACTTCAATAGAAATAAAAATCGTTCAATACATAAGCATAACAAGAGATTTAATCCAACTTTGCAAATAAATATTTCCACAAACAAGATTAAAGTGATGGAATAATAATTTACACACTTAGATATACAATACAAAGCAAGGAATTGAAGAAAGGGTTAAGAAATTTCTCATTAAGGTGCTTAATCTTCTCCTCCAATGGTGTGGTTGATGATGAACCCTAGCTTCCAAGCTTGAAATGTGGCCAAAGATGATAAATGTTTTCCCTATGTCTTGATTTTGTAGTTCCCAACTTTTCCAAGTCCAAAAATAACAAAATAATCCCCAAGTTTTCGGATTTGCAAAACTGCCCCTTTTTGCACTGGACAGGGAGAGTTTTGCAACAAAACTGTCCAGTTTGGCCTCTTTTTGACTTTATTTTCACTTGGTTTCTTTCGACGCTCTTCTCAATCATATAAACCTATAAAATGGAAGTAAATGACATTAAATGCACTATTTTCTCAATCAAAACATAGCAACAATCTAAGATTAAAGAAGAAATAAGTTGGTAAAATACTAACTTATCAACCGGTCAACATTTCCTAACTTAAACACCAACACTCGAATATGAACATAGTTCTGGTAGACGGACATAGCGGTCACGTCTCGATGGTTAAGTGTTAAAAATAAAAAGCCAACAAGTCATTCATGACCACGATTGTTGCAAGAAAAACGCATGTCAAAGAGTAAAAGCAAAAATAAGATTGATAAACAAACGAGCGGCATTCATTCATCGGAGAGCATGAAACAAAATGAGCTCAAAAGCCCAAAACAAAATCATTCAAGGAGGGCACAAGGGTCCAATATCCGGCAGAAACAATAAGACATGGTCAAATCGGCACTCAGGTCGTAACATCCGATAAAGGCACAGAGGCCTACAAAACATGTGCATGGGTTAAGCAAAAGCATCCTCGCTGTCAGAAGAACTGGCAGAGGTATCTGAAGATGAGGGCAGGTCATCCAACGCAGTCTTAGCGGCCGCCACATCCACCTCTGCATCTAGCAGGGCTGAAGAAGTGTCTCCAATACCACCCTCGTTGATCTCGTGAAGAACATCAGCTCGGGTCTTCAAAATAGCGAAGTCCTTAGTAAGGTTAGCAACTTTCTTATCAGCAACCCGATGGAGCTGTAGCCGGTTGAGACATCCCCGAAAACGCGCCCGGGAAGCTCTTAATATCTACACTCGATCCTGGGCGGCAACCCCCTCTAATTTGGTCTACGCCATCCTACCTTGAAGCTCCTAATGAGCAGCGGTGAGACTCTGAAGAACATCATTACGATCAACCAAAGCCTTCCTGGCTTCCCGCCACTCTATTGTGATAGTGGTCTAGCGAGATGCGAACCCCGACAGCTCCACTCGCAGATGCAAGTTCTCAAACTTCAGCCTCTCCAGTTCTCCAAGTAGAGAAGGGGGCATACCTTTGACCACTCAAGGGTGGAAGCAATGCTAGCATGACCCTGTTCTAGAAAAAGAAAGGATAACGTATATACACTAACGACACACAATAAGAACCTCATATAAGAGTAATCAAAGACACACCTGAAGAAAAAAATTCAGCTAGATGAGAGAGGGACGCTTCCAAGCTTGGGCGAAGCCCATCAATAGATGGTGGCGGGGCCGAGGGGTAGGCATCCTGATCACCGAGGGCGCTCTCAGAATGTCTAGATGTGAAATTCTCCGAGCGGGTCGCCTCGCCAGCAGCGGACGATTCCCCTATGCTTTCTTCAGTCACCTTCCCCGCTTCACCATAGCTTCGTGCCAGTATTGGACAAGCCTACGGCGTGTCCTCACTGGAGAACCTAGACCCCCTAAGTTAGAAGCACCAGGATCATCAGAATGCCCGCATTTACGAGAACTTGTGGCTGCAGCTAGCACAATGTTGACCCGGGCTTCCTCCCGAGAAGCGGCTCTCCGACATGACGATAAAAGGAAAACTCATCAGAAGATATAAAGAGTAAAAAAAAAGAATGAAAGTTACTTTTAGTCTACCATGGTTTTCGCCCCTCCAGCAGTTAGCAGAGATGCTCCTCCAAGTCCTCTCGACCCCAGGGGATGCGTGCAAAATAGCCATCACCCATCCAAAGAGGTCGAGCAGGTAGTCTTATTCTATTGGGGACACTACAAAAGCACAAGGTAAGGATTAAATACGAGACTTGCCAAAACAGGTCAAAGAAAGAAATGAAATAACTATCGAGAAGGGACGTGTACGGGCAGGGTTCTAGCGTTTTGAAAATGGGTCTGAATAAGCACGATGAAAAAGATCAGTGCGCATCATCAAGAACCTGTAATACCAACCACAGTCAAAGTCGTCTTCAGCACTGGTGATAAGGCCTCGAGAACCTCGGGAGGCTAAATGGATCATTCCCTCTGGAACATGCGAGGGAAATACAAGTGGAGCAGGTGGTTCAAAGTAAAAGGGAGTTCGTCTAGATCTGCCAGGTGTTGGATACACATAACTATCCTCCAAACTTGGGGAGCCAGTTGCGCAATGGAGACTTGGTAACGGCGGTAAAATGCCTCAATCACTTCATGAACCGGCAGCGAGAAGCCAATGGTGAAAGGATATGTATAGATCATCGACATACCGGGGCATGATGGGCAATATTGGCATTCTCAGGGGCCGCCAAAATCTCAACTTTTGGACCTCACTGGCAGTCAAGGCAGACCTAGTAGAGAGTAGCATCGGAGATCAAAGAGCACATCTACATGACCGACCCTAATTGTTGACTAGAGCGAAAGCCCTTCAAGAAATTAAGAACTGGGGATAATATCGGCGGTGGTAGACTCGAAATTGACTTCTTAGGTGTCAGCGGAGGAGGCGATACTAGTCCCTTGGTTGGAAGCGGTATCGAAGGCCTCATCCAAATGCTCCTCAAGCGTAGTGAGGGCTAATCGGTGGGAAGAAGATGACGAGGAAGACATAGTTTTTCGTTAAAGATTTAAATGGAGAGAGAGTAAAATAGAGAAAGATGGAATCAAATGGCAGAGATATGGAGTAAGAGTGCTGTCAAACGAAATTATGAGAAGACTCAGCGGGCAAATGGATAGCTTAAATAAGGGAAATTGTAATCATTAGCCTCGATTTCTGAAAAGGCGTGTCTGCTCTTGTAACCGCCAATCACTGTCTCTGAAGCGATGCCGCCGAATGGGTGAATGAGTGCATTCAATGCTGCCCTGACAACATGTCTAATCATAGGAAGAGTTGTGACGTTTCACTAGTCTCCCGCGCAGTAGTTGAAAAAGCGAACAGACTCTTCCACTTCCCGGTTTCATGTTATAAAGGGCCCGAAAATTGAGGGACTATCTGTATGGGGTGAAAAGTGAACCCGGGGTTAGTTCGCAAGACCGAATACTCAATGGGGCCGGAGGGTCTCTCCAGCTAGCCTCCACTCCCACCAATTTGCGTCACATCCACAGGCTTGGGGCAGAGTGTCGTAGCATGTGTGCACGTTGGGCTTGCAGTAACGTCACATCACGCGTTCTATAGGATTTGAAAAGTTGGGGATTGGCTTATATAAACTTAGCTTAGGGTAGAAGGAAGGCATCTTTTCTTTTTGAAGCTCTATTAAACACCATTGTTTCTCCCAATAGGAAATACACACGAGATTATTACTTTCTTATTTTCAGCTTCTTGAAGGACTTTTCATTATCTTTTTTTCTTACTAAGCTTTATCCAAGATCAATACCACTCCGGACAGGGCTCATAAAAGAGTGCTCGGGATTGGATACGTCCCACTTGTCTTCAAAACCTATAAAAACATATCTCTAACTGGTTTTCTGATTAAATCTGTTTTCACCAGAAAACAACTAGCTCCATCCTAAAACTCGAACCTGAGACTTCTAGTTAAAGATGAAGGAGTATTTACCACTCTATCACAACCTTTAATTGTCAAATTTAATGTAACATACACTTATGAATGGTTTAACTGTATGAAGGATCAAATCCTACAATAAGAAACTGTGAGTTTACCCTCCATCTTTTTTAGTGATGATAATTCAAATCCTTAAGATCAAACAGAAAATGAGACAGAATATACAGAAATCAAAGTGGACGATACTAGATTATTGCATCCATATTTTGTTAACTCATCTGCTTCATATACGAATGTTTAATGGTTAATTAGGCAACTCAGCTCAACTCAATCAATTAAGGCAAAATACATCAAAACACCCCTAAACTATACCCAAAATGTCGATATCACACTTAAACTATACAGACGATCCATTACACACCTAATATATTTTAAAGTGCTAGTTATTACCCCTTAGAAGCTGATGTGGAAAAAATAAAAATTATAATTCAAAAATAGGCAAGTGAAGTCAAAACTAAAATAAAAATGATTTTTAAATAATTCCTTCACCACCACTACCCCCAACCCCACGCACCCCACCCCCTTCTCTTCTCCTCTACGCCCCCCGACCCCCCTCTTTCTCATCTTCATCTTCTTTCATTCCCACCCTCACTACCTCCCCCCCCCCCGGTCACTGCTTCCCCCCGCCCCCCTCTTCCTCATCTTCCCCTTTTCCTCCACACCCCCCGTCACTGCTCCCTTCCACGTTACCCCACTCCCTCTTCTCCTCCACCTTCACGCCACCCCCGCCCCGACGCCCACCACCACCCCCACCGGAAAAACTGAATTAAGGAACAAATCATCCAATTCCTCGACAAATTCGTCCCTCTTACACTCCAATTCGTCCAAGTTTAAGAAACAATACGTAACTACAATGAAGAAATTGCACAAATTGCCCTTCAAATGGACTTTTAATAACAATGAAGAAATTGCACGAACTGCCCTTCAAATGGATTGGATAATTTTTCTTCATTGTTGTTAAACAATGAAGAAATTGCACGAACAGTCCTTCAAATGGACTGGATAATTCTTCTTCATTGTTGTTAAACAATGAAGAAATTGCACGAACTGCCCTTTAAATGGACTGGAGAAATTTTCTTCATTGTTATTAAACAATGAAGAAATTGCACAAACTGCCCTTCAAATGGACTGGAGAAATTGAAATTGCACGAACTGCCCTTCAAATGGACGTTTAAAAGAGATTTGGGTGATGTTAGTGATGGGGTAGTGGTTGAGGGGTTAGTGATGGAGAAGATGAAGAAGAAGAAGAAGGGTGGCGGGGGGGGGGGGTGAGGGGTTATTTATATTTTACAATAAAGGAAAAATAAATTAACTAAAAGAAAAGAAAAATAATTTAAAATTTAAAAGAAATCTGATTTGGCGCTGACGTGGTAGGCGAGTGTATTACACTTTCCATTGTGCAAGTGGTCATCAGTTTGGAGGGGGTAAATAATTTCATTTTTTAGATGTCCAGGCGTGTAATAGGTCGCCCATATAGTTTAGGTGTGATATCGATATTTTTGGTATAGTTTAAGGGTGATTTGATGTATTTTGCCATCAATTAATTATCAATGATACGTGAGAATGTTATCATTTTCAATTCTAATCATGTCAATAATTGCTTGTAAATCAGTATTGATCTTCTCTACGGCTGAGTTCTTGAGTAATTGTTAAAATTTATGTCGCAAAATGAAGTCCCTTAAATATTCTCATTATCCATTCCCCTTTTTGTAATTCGAATTAATCTTCTGATGCCTTTTTAGCTTCTATATTTATCTTGCGGTAGCCTGCTAAAAGTTAGGCACCAACCCATACCTGGTTTAGGGGTTGAAGAAATTATATATATAAGTGAATTAAAAAAACAAAAATTAAAGACGTCATAATTGGAAACTATTCAACCACTATGCTAAAAATATTTACCCTTTTCCAGTTGAATCCGATTTCCTCTACTTAGTTTAGCCAGTACATTAATAACCTTTTTAAAAAAAAAAAAAAAAAAAAAAAAAAGGTCATTTGATTCTATCTAAGTACCCCGAAAGGACAAGTGAGGATGGCTCAGTGGTTAAGCACCTCCACCTACGACCGATAGGTCCTGGGTTCGAGTCACACTGGAGGGGAAGTGTGGAAACACTATAAATCCTCCTAAATGGGTGGGGAAAAAATAAAATAAAAAATAAGTACCCCGAAAGTCACTACACTATAATCAGCAAATAAAAATCATTTAACTTTATATAAAAAAAATTAAAAAAAAAAAAAAAAAAAAAAGGAAAAGAGAGTATGAGGGTTGTAGAAGACGTGGTCATTTGTGGAACGCACCCCAAATTATTTGTTAGTATAAATGAATTTGTTAAGTTTGTAGTTTCCTCAACAACTTTCACTCGGAACACCTATTTTGCCTTCGTCACATGTTAAAGTGTTAACTGTTTTTAGCTATTTCCAAAGACATAAGAAGTTGAAATATGCAAGGGTAAAAGGGTATTTCTGTGATATATTATGCTTAAAGAGGTTATATACAAATAGCCTAGCTAACGACTGTTAAAGGAAGCGGAATAAAGAACTAAATATAAAACAAGATTATTTAATCTTTAAATAAAATTAAACTGTAATTGTTGAAGATTATCGAATGTTAAAATTACTCTTTTACCTTTTTTTCAATATTATTGCTAACCCTAACAAGTAAATTACGCGACTTAAATGACCCAAAAAGTGACTGTAAGGATCAAAATAACCCATTAAAAAAAAGTTACTAAATTAGGGCGCAAAAGGGGCTTATATCATTTTCCCAACACTAGTGAAATTTCAAAACTTTGAAATTTCATGTTTTTTTCATACTTTGACCAAAGATTAGTCATGTTTCAAAATACCGAAATATTAATATTTTATATAGAATCTGATATCTTTTTCTGCGAATAATAATGTAGGCTCAATACATCAAGTATACGTAAACTTTTGGATCGTCTTTTTAGGGGTTGTAAAGTGCCCCGAAGTAAGTTTTGTTTGTTTAGAAACTTGTTATCTTTAGGTTTAAGTGTTTAATTTTATAAATTTTTTATTTAAGTGTTTTATTATTTAGTCAAGGCATTACATTATTAAGGATATGTCGAGATTTTTTTCGAGTTTTTTTTTTTTTTTTTTTTTTTTTGTGATTCATAATTCAAGACAATTATACATCAAGAAGAATTAAAATACATTGATAATTCAAGGCAATTCCAATACACCAAGAAGGATTAAAATACATTCACAATTCAAGACAATCTTCAACCACGAGAGGTTCTTCCACTACGAGAGGTTCTTCCACCACCAGAGGTATTTGCACCACCACGGCCCCGTAGGTGACACAAACGCTTATCATGGCCAAACGCTTTACACGTCGAGCATCTTCGAGAGTATGTCCTATCCGGAACATCCATTTGATTGGGAATCCGAGTTCGTGCATTAACATGAATTTTACGGATATACTCTTTGTTATTGAAAATGGCTCGTTTGGCCAATAAGATTGACCACCAAGTGGGTAGAAACCTCCGGCATATGCTTTAAGATAATTTTCGACGTTATATTCAGATGCCGTTTTGGCATGAGAATACGGCATATGGTATGATTGCCACTTACCACAACTACACGTTCTCATTCTCTCATAAACGGTACGAAGGTTTCCTCCCGGACCTTGGTAATAACCTGTCCGGACTTCATACACACGTTCGACATAGTTATACTCCACCATTTGGTGTAGCTCACATTTTTTCCTATAATGCTCGAACATTTGTGTAGGTTTTGGTATCAATCTCCCACCATCTGCTAATATGGATTTGGCATGTCTTGTTCTAGTGGAAAACCGCTCCACAACTTGTTTGAAAGTCATTCTCACCATTTCAATAACGGGCGATCCCCGAGCAGATTTTAGCAAACCATTGAATGACTCCGAGTTGTTTGTTGTTAGCATCCCCCATCTCCTGCCACCATCCGCATGTTTTGTCAATTTCTCAGCCTCGATATTCTTCAACCAATTATATGCTAGTAGATTCACTGTCTTGATCATCTCCATCCGTATAAGAAACTTTTTTTTGTTGATGCTCCATTGCAACCGCCCACATCAATTTGTTTAGTGTGTTGTTTCCAAAATTTGTTTGGAAATTTGCTTTTATGTGCCTTAAACAAAAGCGATGGTAAGCAAAGGGAGGCTGCCACCTCGGCAACGTTGACATACTGTGTAATATGGCTTGATGTCGATTAGATAGCACGCATATGCCCATACGATCCTTAATAACATATCGTCTCAAAACCATCCCCCATGTGTCGTTGTTTTCGTTAGCGGCAATGACAAAAGCAAAAGGGAATATCGACTCATTGGCATCCATCCCTAATGCAATCAGTAGCTTGATGTCGTATACCCCTACACATGTGTGTCATCTATGGATATGACTGGCCGGCAATGAGCAAAACCATCAATGCATGGTTTGAATGTCCAAAACACAATTGAAAATATTACCGGCAACAAGCTTCCACTCTACAACAGTACCAAGATTGAATTTTGTAGAGCTGCCATATACCTCGGCAACTGCTGGGAAGAGCCCTCCCATGTACCATAAATCATCTCAAAAGCCCGCCTACGTTCGAGATATCCCTTTCTCCTGCTTATCATTTTACGATATTTTTCCTTAATGTTTCTAATCCAATATTTGATGGGATATCTGGAGAAGTTTAAACAAACAACATTTAGAAATGATAGGATAATTTAATTGATGCCAAAATTATAATGAAACTTAGTCGAATAGCTTACCTTGGGGTTTTGGCAACGTGAACAAGTAACACATGAGCAATCATATTTGTATCTAAACTGAAATGGTCTACTTGATTCTCTCCAATATCACAAGTATGACGTAAGTAGAATTTTGTGAAAATCCACATGCTATCATGCTTAACAATACACGAAGCATCTATTGACAACCTTGATACTGTCGTCTGCAAACCAATCTCAAGATCTTTCGAGTTGAATCATCAACCTTAAACTCCCTCATTCCCTGGTAGCTATAAATTTTGACAGCGCTTTGCAATGCCTTTTTGGATTCGAACATCATGCCTTTTGCAAGGTCAACTTTATCCCTTACAAGATCGACCAGTTCTCTCCACAATTTATGGCGAATTGGATCATCTTCTCTAGTGTAGACGTGAATCACGTCAGAATGCCACTGCATTAGGCTTTCGGCCATCGGTTCTTGCTGGTGAATTAGGCTTTCGGCCATCGGTTCTTGCTGGTTTGGCCGACTTTGCATCATTTCTAGTAATTGTAGTTCCTGCATACGATGATTAACATCAACCTCATCATCATCATCATCGGACTCCTCTGCATTCGATATTTCATCGTTACCACTCAATGATGTTTCTATATAATTAGGATAGTCATCACCATCTAGTAAAGGGCTCTTCCTACACGAAAAATAGGCAGCATATTTTAAATACCAACATCAAAATATATATAGATTATTTAATATCAAGGTGATGAACCTACCGATAGTGATCAATATTGTTAGGGTTTGAAGAAGGAACAACTGCACCGAAATCAACATTTGATGCCACTGGCGAGTTTTGTGTGTAATTTTCACTAACAAGATAGTTCAAGTATTGTAAATACTAAACATCAGAACACTTATATTATTTAATTAATAAAAAGTATACCTACCGATAATAATCAGTTGCACCGAACTGAGGGGATTGTCCAATATTACTCATATCATGTATATTACCCCTAAAAAGAGACAAAAAAACATTAATATTACCATATGTATAATAATATAAACATGTGCTACTATTACCGTATGTATAATAAAATAAACCTGTGCTACTGGCGAGCATGGTGTTATCACATCAAGTATGTGAAAACTCAATATTCTGCGCATATAAATGTTACACAATATAAGTGTGTCATATAAAGCATTTGAAATTAAGCATCGTGTTGTCACATCAAGTACGTAGTATATAACATGATTGACGAACAACTAGATTCACATTAAAATAAGTTTTTATGGCATTTTGGAACCAATTTTCTGATGTTGCTTCTATTACATCTTTTATCCCAGCAAACATATTCGAAGCAATGGGTAGGACATGGGAACTAGATGAACATGATTTTATTACTCAAATAACCCGAACAACATATACAACCAAGAATACAATAATACAATGAGAGATGAGTGGAATTGGCGTGTTAGGGGGGTTGAAATGCTAGAACAAAACTTGAGGGCACTGGGACTCAAACGTCCAAAAAGTCGTGCTACGTCAATGCTTCGTAATACACCACAAGAGTTCACTTTTTCTCTTAATCATTTTCGTGAAGAGAACAATCAGATGAAAATGCGTTGCCTCAGGATAGAATATTGTCAACAAGGTTACGTCAGATTCAGGTCCAAGTGGGATTCGGACTGTGAGATGTCCAATGAAAATGAATCCCCATGATCCTATTAATATTTTTTATAATAAAGTAAGTAGGTAGGGTCATAAGGAGGACCCCAATGGTACTTAGGGTTTTGCAACTATATAAGTAGCCTTTTATTTGTTATTAAACTACAACATATTCAATGTCGAGTAGTAGAAATGTAGATTGGTCGATATTCCTTCCAATTGATTCAAATAGCAGTGGTATGAAAGCTTAAATCATAGCAGCTACTCCGATGAACCGAGCTTTCTTGATAACAATGAATTCGTGCTAGACGATTTGAAGCCCCACCTTTTAATAGAGCGTAATGACGATTTTTTCAACGTGAAATATTCAGATCCACGAGAATATATTGCGGGTTATGTCGAGAATGGGCATATCGGCATGCCGAATCAGAAAGTCTTGTTCGTGACTTGAAAAATCTCAACGCTTAATACAATGTCATGGAATATCAGGGGCATTGGCTCTCAAGGTGCAGCTAAAAGACTCAGAATTATGAAACAACAATATAACTTTCCCTTTGTTTGTCTTCAAGAACCAAAGGTGGACTCAAAAAAGATTGATAGTTACAGAAGAAAAATAGAACTTTCCCTTTGTTTGTCTTCAAGAACCAAAGGTGGACTCAAAAAAGATTGATAGTTACAGAAGAAACAGTTTCTTCTGTAACTATCAATCTTTTTTGAGTCCACCTTTGTTTCTTGAAGACAAACAAAGGGAAAGTTATATTGTTGTTTCATAATTCTGAGTCTTTCAGCTGCACCTTGAGAGCCAATGCCCCTGATATTCCATGACATTGTATTAATCATAGATAACTAGCTTTAGGGGATGAACAACAATACAAGTTGAGCACGTATCGTCTCCGAGTCTTTCTTCTCTCTCCTAACTTTTCTTTCCCAACGACTATCTTCACTCACCGATAATAGTAGATTGGGCTCTGCTCCGGCAGACCACCATGGTCTTATCAGTAGAGCTACCAGCTCTACCACTACCACCAGACCCACCCTATCCACCTCTCACACAAGCGGCTTTCCCCAATCTCCCATCAAAAGGAGAGCACCCAACTCCATACCCTCCAACTGCTAACATTAACCCAGTATAATTTCCACCTCAATGTCCAAAACCCAACAACCCTAACTCGCCTACCGAAGACCCAGCTCAAAATTCGTATGCTACTGCTCAAGTGTCGAAAGATAAAGGAAGTGTCCGGCTCCAATCGAGAGGATTTGAACTTATCAACGGCAAACCTACTGTGATTTTTACAGAAGAGGAGAACAAATTACTTCCCCAAACTTGCAAATGGACAATAATAGGTAAGTTTACCTGCATCCGCCCTTCTATTGATGTTATTCTCAATGAATTCTCCAAAATTATCCCTCCAAGAGGCACAATTAAAATTGGGGCCTTTGATATGAGGCATGTGTTTCTAGATTTTGACAACAAAGAGGACCACTTAGAGGTTTCTTCTAGAAATTTTGTGACTTTTGAAGGGGATCATGTCATGAAAATTCTCACTTGGAGTACAAAGTTTAAACCTGAGATGAAAACTACTCATACCCCGGTCTGGATTACTCTCCTAGGACTCATATGGCACTACTATGAATGGGATGCTTTGTGTAGAATCCTTGCCCCAGTTGGAATTCCTCTTACTATGGATAAAGCCACAACGACAAAAACGAGGCCTACTACTACAAAAGTACGGGTGGAAATTGACTTGATGAAAAGTTTAGTTCACGAAATCAACATCCACATCTTAAATAGTAATGGCAACTTCGATATCATCACCCAAAGAGTGGAATATGAAAGTGTTCCACCTTTTTGTTTTCACTGTAAGGTGCAAGGGCACCAAGATAACATCTGTAGAATTGTGCACCCTGAGCTAAAAAATGCCCCCAAAAGGAATGAAGTTCAGCATATACCTAACAACAATCATCCTCAAGGTCCTAATGGAGGGGAAAAAAGAGAACAAGATAAACCTCAACAATCTCCCCCTCAAACCAAATATGTTCCTACATCTGTCCCAAACAATAATACCAACCACTTGGCAAACCTGAGAATATCAGAGAATAAGCGGGACGCTATAGAAGTTACTACTCAAGATGAAGAATGGAAAACTGTTAGTAAGAGAAAGGGAAAAGACGGTAACATCAACAACAATGTTAAGCCTTCAAAATAACAAGGGATTGAAAAATCCATAACTCCCAAAAGTTTCTTGAGGGGACAGAATAGCTTTTAGAGTTTGACTAGCAATGATGAAACGAATACGTCTGTAGCTCCTTCAGTCAATACATGGGTACATTTTACCATGGATACTACTCCAGTGGTTTGTCCAGCAGTTACTAATCCCAATGGTATCAAAATATATGGAAGAAGGATGAGGGCTGCAGCTAAGAAGAACCAGAACAAGATGGCTAGCATAAAGAAAGTTGTAGGCAAATACAAAAAGGATACAGAAGCTTGTTATCCTGACATTAATGATCACCAGACTGTGTTGAATAAGAAGTTAATCACTTTTCGAAATGAGGAAGATATCAATGTTAACTCTAGGCCCAGTAAGAAGAATTTCCCAGACAAGGTAGTTATACACATGGAGATGGCTGAAGTCATGGATTGTAATTCTAAGATATGATCAAGTGGATGACACAGCTTATAAAGATATGGAGATGGAATCTGCTGTTGTGAGAATAGGAGGTTCTCTATCTGATTGTGAAGACATGTTAGATCATGAAGAAGGGACTCACAAGACTTTGTAGATAATACTCCTACACAGGTTCAACAAACTTTGATTAGTGCTAACAAATTATCTCCAAGAAGACTAAGGAACTCTTCCCCTGGTAATATCTCAGATTCCTCTCTGAAAGAGAACACAGTTGAGAGTAATATCTCAGATTCCTCTGGAATCAAACTTCCAACCCCTAAAGCTAGTTATCCATGATTAATACAATGCCATGGAATATCAGGGGCATTGGCTCTCAAGGTGCAGCTGAAAGACTCAGAATTATGAAACAACAATATAACTTTCCTTTTGTTTATCTTCAAGAACCAAAGGTGGACTCAAAAAAGATTGATAGTTACAGAAGAAAGCTAGATTTCCAGCATTCCTTTTTCAACTGTAATAACAAGATTTGGCTTTTTTGGTCGGATGAGTGTACCATTGTGATCAAAGAGGACAGGGAACAACAAGTACTTGCTCATATTTCTCATGGTAACATTTCTTTCCACTTGACAATTGTTTATGCTAAGTGTGAAGAACTCCATAGGGAACTTCTTTAGGATGACCTCAGAAATACTGCCATCAATATGAATGGGCCCTGGGGTGTTATGTGAGACTTCAATGTTAGCCTTGCTGCTAATGAAAAAATTGGAGGCAGACCTTATGATCCTCAAGAAGGGTTTAATTTTATTTCTTGCATGGCTGATTGTAACCTTCAGGATAGTGGTTATGTTGGGGCTAATTTTACTTGGACTGACAACAGAGATCCTCCTAACACTATATGGAAGAGTTTGGACAGACTAATTTATAACTCTGAATGGTTTTATTTGTTTGTTGGCACTTCCGTCACTCATCTGTCCAGGACATGCTCTAATCATGCACCTCTTCTTATAAGCTGTGAAATTAATGCTCATAATTTTGTAAGGTACATCAAATTTCTTAATTTATGGGTGGAACATGAAGAATATATTCAAATCATTCAAGAAGCTTGGTCAGAGGAGACAGTGGGCAACCCTTTCTTCATTCTTCAACAAAAACTCAAGAGAACTTGCAAAGCACTTAGTGCTTGGTCCAGAAGAGCTTATAGGGATATTTTTGAAGAGCCAAAAAGGATTGAGCTTCTCATTAGGGATCTTGAAGAGGCTTCTATTTCTGTAAATAACCAAAAAAACAGATCTAATCTATCAAAGGCCAGGCCTGATTATTCCAACTAATTATGTCTTCCAGAAAAGATTCTAAGACAAAAAGCCAGAGTGAGATAGAGGGAGATGCCAACACAGCTTTCTTTCATGTTTCCATCAAAGACAGAAGAAAAAAGCTCAACATATAAAAAATCAAAGACATGAATGGTAACAGGGCTGAAGGGACAAATGATATTTCCCAAGCTGCTGTGGAGTTTTTTGAGGACATGTTTACTGCTGAAAATGTCACTGAAGATAGTAGAGTGCTCAATGTAGTTGAGAGGGTGATCTCTGTTGAAGATAAATGATATGCTTAATGCCCTCCCAACCTTACAAGAAATCACAGAATCTGTTTTCTCTATTGACCCAGATAGTGCCTCTGGACCTGATGGTCTAAGTGGCAAGTTCTACCAATTTGCTTGGCATATCATAGCCCAGGACATTCATTGTGCTATATTAGCTTTATTTCAGGGTGCTGAGATGCCCAAATTTTTCTCTCACACTTACCTTATTATGTTACCTAAGATTGATTCTCCTCAATATTTTACTGACATCAGACCAATCAGTCTGTGTAATGTTTTCAGTAAGATCCTTGCCAAACTGAATAATACTAGGCTGAGTGCCATCCTTCCTAGAATTATCAGCCAAAGCCAAAGTGGTTTTGTAAAGGGAAGAACCATTTCTGAAAATATTCTGCTCGCCCAAGAACTGATCAATGATATCAAGAAGCCTAATAGAGGTGGTAATGTGGTTATCAAATTAGACATGGCCAAAGCATATGATAGAGTGTGCTAGCCCTTCATGTGCTTTATGTTGAGGCAGCTTTTCTTTGATGAACCTTGGATTGACCTTATTTACAGGTTCATATCCAATAATTGGTATTTAATCCTAGTCAATGGCAACAGACATGGTTTTTTCAAGTCCAAGAGGGGTTTGAGACAGGGCGATCCCTTATCTCCTTCCCTCTTTATATTATCTGCTGAGCTTCTATTATATCTGCTCAATAATCTTCATCAGCACCCCAGATATACGAGATACACTATGAGTAATTTTGGCCCTCAAATCAATCACCTTGCTTTTGCAGATAATACTATTATCTTCTGTAATGGAGGGAATGTGACTCTGAAGCTTATCCTCAAGACTCTTTCCTCTTATGAAAAAGTATCTGGACAACTCATTAATATGAATAAGAGTTGTTTCACAATGGCAAAAAAGACTCATACGTATGTCATTAGAAAGATTGGCAGAACTTTAGGTATGAAATTTGATCACCTTCCTATGAAGTATCTAGGATGCCCTTTATACAATGGAAGAAAGCTTCTTTGCATTTTCAATGACATGGTCACTAAGATCATTAACAAGATCAAAGGGTGGCATTTGAAATTTCTTTCTACTGGTGGAAGATCCATTCTTATTAGAAATGTGCTCTTAGCTCTTAATACTCACATCCTTGCTGCTGTTCACCCTCCTAAAGGGACAATCACCATGATTAAAAAATATGTGGCCAGATTTTTTTGGTCAGGGCTTGAAAATGGTGGTAAACATCATTGGGTTTCTTGGTTCAACATGTGTTTCCCCTAAGAAGGAACAAATTTCAGAATTCTTGAGGATACTTGCTTGGCCTTTACTACAAAGCAATGGTGGAATTTTAGAACTACTAATTCTCTATGGGCTAACTTTATGAGAGATAAATATTTCCTAGGTTTTCATACTTCTACCATTCAGTGGAAAACCGGGTAAAGTCACTCTTGGCAATCTATGTGTAATCTTAAAGACAAAGTTGAGCAGAATATTCTTTGGAAATGTGGGATAGGTAATATGGATTTCTGGTATGATAATTGGTCCTATCTTGGACCCCTTCATTTGAGGAGAGATGAAGAGGATAAGCCTGGGAATCCATTAAAATTAGATATGTTTTTGTTAATGGACTGTGGAACTGGAACTTCTTCCAAGCGCAACTTAGTGACATCATTAAACAACTAGTGAATCTGATTCATATCTCTTTGAATCCTGTTAATGCAGACTCTCCTATATGGACCTGTTCTTCTACAGGTAAATTCTCTACTGCTACAGCTTGGAAGAGTCTTAGACAGAGGAGAAATTATGCTCCTTTGGACTCTAAACTTTGGAATTCCACTGTCCCGTTCAAGGTTTCTTTTTTATCCTGGAAAGTTATTCATAATAGAGTTGCCACAGATGATAAGATTGCAAAATGTGGCTTTAATTTGGCTTCCATTTGTAGCTGCTGTTCTGGGACTGGTATGATCCCCAAAGCAGAAACCAATGACCATCTCTTTAATAATGGTTCTTAGGCTAGCCAAATTTGGTACTCTTTGACCTATCCCCTTGGTATACAAAACAGTCAAGTTTCTTCTAGAGCCCATTTCATCAATTTCTAGAACAAAAAGACCAAGAACTCCATAGCTTCCTTTGTCTTGAAAATCATGCCTTTATATATTGTATGGGAGTTATGGAGGTCAAGATGCAACTCCAGGTTTGAACATGAATCCCCTTCAGTGACCAGGTCGAGGACCTTTATTATTGCTAATATATTCCAACAGCTCAAGACCAGATTCATAAATGCTGAGTTTATTGAGACTTGGGATGGTTTAATTTCAATTTTTGATCCCCAAACTCAATGAATTCTCTTCTACTCTGGTAAGATGGATAAAACCTCCTTGTAGCTATATCAAAATCAACAGTGATCGTTCATGTCTCAATGGTCTATGTGGTGGAGGAGGTATAGTAAGGAGCTCAACAGGTCAGTTCATCATGGCATACTCCATCCCGTAAGGTCAAGGAACCAGTAATTGGGCTGAAGCTAAAGCTCTTTTGTTTGGTATAAACTGGTGTTTGTCGAATGGTTTCAATCTTATTCGAGAGTCTGATTCACTTTTGCTGGTCAATTGCATTAAAAATCTTTGAACCTCTCCTTGGATCATTGCAGATATTGTAAAGGAACTGCACACGATGACCACTAACAAAAGTATAGTAATTAACCACTGCTTCAGGAAAGCCAATAAAGTCGCTGACAAACTGGCAGCCCTGAGTTACACTTTTGAAGATGTACAAATTTACTGGTCAGCACACTGCCTACTCAAGTTAGAGGGCTCTTCAACATAGATAGATTTAATATGCCCTCATTCCGAGTCAAGAAGAGAAGACCAAGACATATTGTGTTTGAACCACCTTAGGTCAATCTCAGCTTTATTGCCACCATGATTTTTTTTTTGAGAGCTCATATTTTTGCAGTTGTAACTATTTTTCGTAGTTACTTCCTGTTTCACTACCCTCTGTACTGAGAAGGCAAGTTCTAGTCCTCCTTCTCTTGTACCATTTCTGGTGGCTATAAAATCGTGACTTGGTAAAAAAAAAAAAAAAAAAAAAACAAACATGGTGGATTTAATTCCAAGATAAAAAAAAAAAAAAAAAAAAAAAAAAAAAAAAAGTTAGCCTTGAAAAAACTTTGTTTTTCTATGGATTCTTTTAGCAAGACGTCCAAAAGGTCAATTTTTTCTTGAGCTTCCATAAGCTTAAATTGCAAGTCAAACTTCACGCAATCTCTAACGATACGTGAAGTCGCGGTATCTCTATCAACAAGAGGCTTTTTAAACTTCACCGCCACCGTTTTATCCACGGAATGCTATCTTCCCATCGAAAATGTTTGCAACCATTCATATCCTATAAACATTGCAAGAAAATCAGCTTTTGAAAGTAAAATATGTGGATAATGTGAAAAAAGTCTAAACACTACAAACTTGTAAAAACACTTACTTCGGGCACTTTACAATGCCAAAACGACGACCCGAATTATCTTGGGTCCTTGATGTTCTTAGCTTACAATAATAACCGCATTCACAAATATTGGGTTGTATAACAAAGTTTAACGTTTTGGAGTTTTGAGACATGATTTTGTTTGGCGGGTGGGGGGGGGGGGGGGGGAGGGGGTGAAGTATGTTGAAAGAGTGAAAATGGAGGAGGTGAAGAGTGACTAGAAAATGGTCAACTGATGGGTTTGATATAAGTCCCTTTTGTGCACTAATTTAGTGCGCAATAGGACTTCATTGTAAAGTTACAGTTTAGTCCTATTCCACACTAAATTAGTGCGCGGAAGGTACTGTGGTCACTTTTTTTTTATTGCGTTATTTTGGTCCCTATAGCCACTATTTGGATCATTTAAGTTGCGAACTCAAATTAGAATCCAAAAAATGAAAGACATAAAGGAGGAAATATAAAATCTTACCTTCCAAAGAATTATACCCCTATTGAAATTGTACGTATACAATTCCTCGTCTCTCATCAAGGACCAAAACACATCAAGTCCATGGTCAAAATGTGCATGGTTACAAAATATGAGAGTGTTGCTCTCATATATGCTACGAAGATAGCAAACTTTAAAATCTGATTGTTATATACAAATAATGTTCTCAAATAATGTTCTTATAGCGCAGTGGCGGAGCCAGGAATCTAGCTAAGGGTATTCAAAATTATACAGTAAATATTTTTTAATGAGTGGGTGAGCCAAAAAAATTTAAATCAAACTACATCATAATTAGCTTTGTGGTTTTGCATTGTAGTTTGTCTTCAAAGCATAATCCATCAGTAAATTCAAAACGAATTTTGGTTTTTCGACGGAATTTTTAGTTGAGCAAAGAACATCACAAGCCACAAGTAAAATAAAAAAAAGTTGGAAGGTATCAAAAGAGAATAAAAAAAGAAACAGAGAGGAACGACACAAGAAGGTATCAAAAGAGAATAAAAAAAGAAACAGAGAGGAACGACACAGGAACCATCTTCAATAGCGTTTAATAGGTGGAGACGGTGAGATTTTAAACAAACCTTTTGAAGCAAATAAAACAGACTTATTTTAAATAAAATTTATAAAACTATTAGCCCTTCGCGTGAGGCAAAAAACATTAATAAATTTAGAAATATTTTTTTTATAAATTTAGTTGAGATATTTTCAGGTATACACATAAAACTTAATAGTAATTAATATATTAATGAAATCATGAAGATAACCATCTTTATTATAATTATAGCCTGCACTAAACTAAATCACAAATATAAACTTACCTTTGTTATTATATTTTAATATATTAGAAAATACTTAATAGAAAATGAAGTAAAGAAGGTATTGGCCATATATATTTGCTTACTTGGATCCTATTTGACGAAATCCAATAGGGGCTCCATCACCTTAACGGTGCTTCATCCCCCATACATCGTACTAGTATACTTATCACCAGCGTGTTTTAAATTCAAAATGTGAACAAAAATGCTTTAACAGTGGATCGAACCCGCGAGACGAGATCAAATTTGAACACTCTTTGCCATTGATCTGCGCCGTTTGGTTGTGCAAAGGGTGTTCAATGTATAATATATATCCACAAAATATAGTATATGACCTACACACCCGATATAATTTTTTGGCGAAGGGTGTTCATCTGACCACCCTTGCTATAGGGTGGCTCCACCCCTGTATAGCGCTTGAATTTAAAATTAGGATAATAACTCTTATGCATCTTCTGGTCAAAATGGACATGGTTACAAAATATGAGAGTGTTAAAGACAGCAAACTTTAAAATCTGAATGATATACACATCTAATGTTCTTATAGCGCTTGAATTTAAAATTAGGATAATAAATCTTAGAGTCCAGAACCTAAATGACCCAATAAAACCCAAATGAACCAAAATATCCCAAGAAAAAGAGTTTTACCAAATTACCTGTAACACACTTTTTTGTGTGTTATATAAAAATGAGTTAACATTCCCCGTTAACAATCGTTATCCAAGTTTTAAAAAAAAAATTATTGTTCCATAACGCAGCTTTTTTCTGCATTATTGAACTACCAAAAGTTGTTTTGCAATTTCTCAAGTTTCTTTCCATCATATATGCAACTCCAACGGAAGTCATTTAATTATAATATTTTACTTATTTCCAAGGGTTATTTTAATATTTTATTTAATTAGCCTTTTTCTCATTTTTAGTTTGTATCCACTTTTTAATTACATATAAAGTAAATCTCAAGATGTTATTTAACTATTAACTTATAATATTTAAATTCACCGTTTTACTGTCATAAATATTATAAAAATTCCACACTTATACTCTCTATGGGATATCTGTAACTAAATATATTAAAATATAATTATTAAAAGATAAATTAAAATTATAAATAAAGCAAATTACTTAATAAAATATGCCAACTATTATTATTAGCTTTCTCGCATATTAAGCAAGCACATCATGTCAGTTTTATTAAATTATAAATTTTACTATACAAAAATTTCTCATGTTTAATTTGTTTATTTATTCTTCTTCTTTAAAATTTACTTATTTAAGATAAAGTGTTATTTGCATATTAATTTTTTTGTTACGGATATCCCCCATAGAGAGTATAAATGCAGGATTTTTATAATATTTATGACAGTAAAAAGGTGAAATTAAATATAATAAGTTATTAATTAAATAATTATAAAAAATATTATAAATAACGCAAATTACTTAATAAAATATGCCAAATATTATTATTAGCTTGTTTATACATTAAGAAAGCACGTTATTTTTAGTTTTATTTAATTATAAGATTTTATCATACAAACATTTTCTCATTTTTAATTTGCTTATTTATTCTTCAACTTTAAAATTATTTTCAATTTACTTATTCTGATAAAATGTCATTTGTGTAGGATTTCTTAATAAGTCATTTAATTAAATAATATTGTATCAAATAAGAATTTCTCATTATAATATTTAATAAGGTTTTCTTAAGAAGTCAATCAATTATAAGAATTTCTCATTATAATTAAATTAATTCTTAAAAAATCCCACACAAATAACATTTTATCGAAATAAGTAAATTGAAAATAATTTTAAAGAAGAAGAATAAATAAACAAACTAAAAATGAGAATTTTTTTTATAGTAAGATTTTATAATTAAATAAAAATAAAATAACGTGCTTGCTTAATATGCAAGAAAAGATAATAATAACAGTTGACATATTTTATTAAGTAATTTGCGTTATTTATAATTTTAATTTTAATTTATTTTTTGATAATTATATTTTAATATGTTTAGTTGCGGATATCCCATAGAGAGCACAAGTGCGGGAGTTTTATAATATTTAACACAATAAAACAGTGAATTTAAATATTATAAGTTAATAGTTAAATAATATCTTGAGAACTACTTTATATGTAATTAAATTACATAATTACTATTTTATATATGTAACTAAAAAGTGGATAGAAACTAAAAATGAGAAAAAGCAATTAAATAAAATATTAAATAACCCTTGGAAATAAGTAAAATATTATAATTAAATGATTTCCCTTGGGAAGGAGTGGCATTTTTTAGAACTTCTCTCTCGGCGCACGTTAAGCAAGGCATGCTAACGTGCACCTCGTAGGGGGAAAACATGTCCGCACACCATCGTTGTTCTGGGAAAGCTTCTCCATCGGTGAAACTTGTCACACCGGAGGATGGGCGTAGTCGCAAACTGTCAGCTATAACCTTTGGGAGCTATCTCCCTCCACAATTTTGCTTTATCCCTGAGGAGGACGAAGGTGTGTTTTCAGATTCGATTTCGGAAGGTTCAATTAGACTCAAAGACTTTGGGGTTTCGGATGGGTCGTCGGCAACTCGTCGACTCCAATTCTCGGAGGTTGCTACCTTAGCTCAACCATCTCCGGTGGAGGTTAAGGATGATCGACAGAATCGTCTAGCACAAAAAGGTAAAAGGCTTACATATGTCCCTCCAAAGACCAGTCAGGGTCGAATTGTAGTGAATATTGTCAAAGAGGATGTAGAGTCTCAAGAATTGTATTGGAAAACTGCATTAATTGGATTTGTTGTGGGAGATACGCCATAGCTGAAATCGATGGAAACTTTCATATCGAACACGTGGAGGTTTGCCCAAAAACCCCAAATCCTTATCCATGAGTCAGGTTATTTCAAATTTCGCTTTCAAACACAAGCGGACTGTGATAGGGTATTAATGGGGGGACCTTACACATACCACAATAAGCCTTTCATAGTACAAAATTGAGAGATAGACTATGAATTTGACCCTGATCGCTTAACAATAATCCCTTTGTGGATTAATTTCCCTTCTTTGCCTGTTGGTTACTAGTCAACTGAAGCTTTAAGCAAGATTGCAAGTGTTGTGAGTAGACCTTTGTACACGGATAGGGTTACTGCTGATATGGAGAGAATTGCTTATGCTCGTGTATTAGTGGAAACTAATGTCTCACAGCCGCTCATAGATTCAATTGACATAGTTACACTGTCTGGATCCATACATAAGCAGTACATTGAATATGATTGGAAGCCTAGGTACTGTACAAGTTGCTTGAAATTTGGGCATTGGGTGGATGAGTGTAGAAACAAAATAGAGGAACCACAACAACATGAAGAGTTTCAAGAAGCTCCGAGGAGGGGAAGGAGAAATAGAAGACCTGCTAGACAAGGTTGGCTGCCAAAAGAGGGTGAATAACAGACAAATGCACCAGGGCTAACAGTGAAGGAAAGTGAAATTGATCCACCAATCCCAAATGCTGACCTAACTCATGTTGCTGGAAATGCAGTACCAGGTGATCTACAACCTAGGATGCAGGTAACAGTTCCTTCATAGAATCAGGAACTAAGGGTGCACACTGAGGTTCCTACTGCTAATACCTATGATGGTCTCCTACAATTGGCTCACACTGTGTCTAGCCGAGAGGAGGACCCTGGGATTGTACCCAACCCCCCATAAAGATAGCAACATGGAATATAAGGGGCCTAAACTAGCCCCTTAAGAAAAATGAGGTGAGAACCTTTTTGCATAAACATGGTGTGGAACTGTTTTGGTGTATTGAGACAAGAGTGAAGGAATAAAAAGCTCAAAATATACTTAGGAAGATTGCACAGGGGTGGACTACATGTTGTAATTATCCTATGGCCCCAAATGGAAGAATCTGGTTATTCTGGAAGCCCTATATACAAGTGCAAGTTATTCAGAAAAAGGATCAATTCATCCACTGTAAGGTTGAGAATACATCAACCTCTTTTGTTGCCTATATTACAGTTATTTATGCCCATAATGATGCTCAAGACAGAATCAGCTTGTGGAATGACCTAAGGCAGCTTAGTGTAGGTCTGAATGCATGGCTTTTATGTGGTGATTTTAATAATGTTCTCTCTTCAGAGGATAGAATTGGATCCCCGGTAACACCTGCTGAGACTAAGGATTTTCAAAGTTGTATTGATGATCTCCAACTTACATCTTTAAAGTCCAAAGGCTGGCATTATACTTTTTGCAATAAGCAACAACAGGGTGCAAGAGTTTATTCAAAGATAGACTGGGCACTTGGAAATTTTCAATGGATACAGAACTATGGACATGTAGAAGCAGAGTTCCTCAATCCTGGGATCTCTGACCACTCTCCCATTTTCATTGAATATAAACTTCATGTGAGAACCCGTCCCAAACATTTTAAACTCTACACAACTGTGCTGAACCATCATGATTTTCCTGCAATTGTGAAAACTGTCTGGGCAAGAAAGCATAGAGGCACCAAGATATCTCAACTATGGCAAAAGCTGAAGGACCTGAAACTGGCTCTTAAGAAGCTCAACACATACACGGCTTTATATGCCCAGAGGCTGCAAACCACAAGACAGAAGCTGGATAGAGTGCAGAATCAGATCTCTTGCCAGCCTCTGAACCAGTTATTGGTAATAGAGGAGAAACAACTGTTGGAGGATTTAACAAAGTGGAGTCTAGTAGAGGAGCAGGCTCTTAGACAAAAGTCTAGAGCCATGTGGATAGAATGTGGCGATGCCAATACAAAGTACTTCCATGCCTAAATGAAGATACAGGCTAGCAGGAATCCAGTCACTTCTGTGTAATATGCCAGTGGTACTAAGCTAATAGATCCTGAGATGGTAGAACATGAATTTGTCACTTTTTTCTCGAACCTCATGGGATCCTCAACAGAGCTTCTACCGTTCCCCAATTCAGAAGTAATAAAAAAAAAGGGCCCCATGTCTATCCTACCAACAAAGATGCTCTCTTATTCATGATGTCACAAAAAAGGAAATAGTTAGTGCAATCAGATCCATGCCACATAACAAAGCCCCCGGAGTGGATGGGTATCCTGTAGAGTTTTTCACAAATCAATGGGAGGTTATCAAGACTTCAGTAATACAGGCAATCCAAGAGTTTTTTCATACAGGAAAAATATTGAAATCCTTCAGTTGTACTGTTGTGACCCTGATCCCAAAAACAAATAATCCTACCCTAGTGAAGGACTTTAGGCCTATAGCCTGTTGCACCACTATGTACAAAATTATTACAAAGATTCTCACCAACAGGTTGAAGGAAGTGATCAGCACTATTATCAGCCCTTCACAGTCTGCATTCATTGAAGGGAGAAGCATAATTGATGATATCCTGTTCTCACATGAAATTCTTAAATGGTACACTAGGAAAGGAATGTCTCCCAGATGTGTCATGAAAGTAGATTTGAGGAAGGCTTATGAATCTATCGAATGGTGTTATCTCAAGAGTATGCTAGTGGAGTTGGGGTTTCCTTTCAAGTTTATACAATGGGTGATGGAATGTATCTCTACTATGTCCTACTTTTTAACTTTAAATGGTGGACTTACAAAACCATTTCAAGGAAAGAGAGGGATAAGGCAGGGTGATCCCATGTCACCCTACCTCTTTGTAATTGCTATGGAATACCTCCAAAGAGAGCTCAACATGATGGCATCCAACAGACTGTTTTCGTTTCATCCGAGGTGTAAAAAGCTGGATGTTATGCATATTTGTTTTGCTGATAACCTCTTGATGTTCTGTAAAGCAGACATACAATCCATTAGGCTAATCCAAGAGGCCTTCCAAAAATTCTCAGAAGCTTCTAGCCTACAAGCTAACATTGATAAAAGCTCAATCTATATGTCTGGAGTGCAGCTACAGGTGAAACAGGAGATACTTAATGAACTGGGGTTTAGTGAAGGCTCTCTACCATTCAAATACTTAGGGGTTCCTATGTCATCAAAGAAACTCACTATCGCCCAATGTCTACCTCTTGTAGAAAAGATAACTGAAAGAATTAGGTGTTGGTCTGCTAAAATGCTCTCCTATGCAGGAAGGTTACAACTCATAAAATCAATGGTCTTTGGAATACAAACATACTGGGCCTAAATTTTCATCCTACCTAAGAAGATCCTAAAAATGATAGAGAGTGTATGCAGATCCTTCTTGTGGACAGGTAAAGGGGCTATTTCTAAAAAGGCCCTTGTTTCTTGGGAGAAAGTATGTCACCCCGAGTCTGGGGGGGGGGGGGGGGGCTAAATGTAATGCACTTATGCTACTGGAACAAAGTAGCCATTTTGAAACAACTATGGGCACTGGCTGAAGAAAAGAATTGCATGTGGATTAAATGGGTACACTGTTACTATTTAAAGCATGAACCACTAGAAACTTGTAACATACCTAAGAATGCTACATGAGTGGTGAGGAAAATTATAGAAGCGAGAAAATATGTGATGGAATTGACTTCGTTTCAAGGCATCTTGGAACACAGGTTACAATCAGTAGTGGTATGCAACAACTTCTCCATAAAGAAGATGTATGGCAACCTGTACCCACTCAAACCAAAAGTTCCTTGGAAGAACCTGCTGCTGCACCCAACTATCCATCCAAGACACAAATTTATTTTATGGCTGGGAGTGCTGAAAAGGTTAGCCACTATTGACAGACTACTGAAGGTTGATGTGCAAGTTCCCCCTTCATGTGTTTATTGCAAAGGCCCTGATGAGACTATGGAACACCTTTTCTTTGGCTGTCCTATTACATACACCTTTTGGAGGAGGGTACTAATATGGATAGGGGAATATAGAATAGTTGGGAGTTGGCAAGGGGAGTTAGATTGGATCAACAACTGGGCAAAAAAAAGATCTGGTAGAAGGGGAATTCTATGCTGTTTGTTTGCTATGGTGATCAACATTATATGGAGAGAAAGGAACATGATGAGGTTTCAAAATGGCATCTTTCAACCAGAAAAATTGTGCAAGGAGTTAGCAGTATTCATTCATATCAGAGGCAGAGAGATTAAACAATGGCAACCGTACCTACATCAACTGGTGCTATGGCCTTGAAGAAGAGCTAGTGCTTATATGCACCGATTATAGAGTCATTGTCTATTGTCTAGTAGCTATTGACTGTTGTGTTATTGCAGGCTCATGTAAGGCTGAATAGCCAGGATATCAGCACAGATAGCTTGTAGATGTGTTGGTTTTTGTGCAGTGTCCTTAGGTATAGATGTGCAGGCATTGAGTTGGCTCCAGGACTATTTGTTTCCTGGTGAAGCCTGTCTTCCTTTGGGTAGTTTAGTTCTGAGAAATAGGTGGTCAGCCCTGTTTGGTCTTGTAATGAATTCACTTGGTATTAATAAAATCCTTTATTTACCAAAAAAAAAAATGACTTCCCTTGGAGTTGCATATATGATGGAAAGAAACTTGTGAAATTATAAAACAGCTTTTTAGTTGCATAACGCAGAAAAAAGTTGTGTCGTGGATAACGAATGTTAATGGGGAACTTTGACTCCTTTTTATATAACGCACAAAAAAAGTGCGTTAAGAGTAGTTTGGTAACAGTTTTTTCTCTTGGGGTATTTTGGTTCATTTGGGTTTTTATTGTATCATTTAGGTTCCGGACTCTAAAACTTATCCATCTTCAAGGTTGCTCTCATGTACCTTAGCATATGATCAGTTCCAACTAACACAAGCACACGTACGTGATCGATAAGTAATATATGATAAGTAAGATATGGTTTCCTGAGGGTTTGTGATTTAGCTATCGTGTAGCCTAAACTATTATCAAGTTGCTTATTCGAGAATATCAACAAAAAGTGATTGTATACTACAACTATTGCAACGAAGTAAATTTTAAGTAAAGTAACTGCATTAAGAATTTAATAAGAAATAAGATTTCAGAATTGCAGGCGAATGTCATTCTTGTCGAGTATCCATTTAAAGTAATATTAGAAAATCTAATTTGTTAATCACAGGGTTGATATTACTCAGGAGTGTTATACCCTATTTTAACCGGGGTCAAAATAGTTTACAACATCCGGATAATTCCGGAGTTAATTAAAGTTAAGAGTCGCCACCTAATTATTTACGGTGAATTAGGACACCTAAAGTTAATTAAAGTAATTATCTAAAGTTGATTTTATTTTTAAAGTCTACGAAACTGAAAAATTCTAGGTACGAGTTCAACTAACCTAGAGGAAAGGTATTAGACATCCTCTAAATTCCATTAATAATGGTTAACCGACCAGACTCCAATTTAATTAGGCTAAGAATGTAGATGTAATATTTTATAATATTTAAGAAAAATATCTTTATAAGTATTTTTAAAGTTATGGATGGATGTATAAGAATTGACCTTTGATTTTAAAAAAAATATGTTACTCACAACTTACTTTAGAAGTATATAACGGAGGCGTTTTAAGAAGTAGTTGGCAGAAACATTATTTTTTGTCATGGCTTAAAACTAAATTCCAAAGGAAACTCTACTTGCTTTTTATTTGAAGAAGATGAGACTGTTTTTAAGGAAAAGAGTTCACAGCTTACGGTGTTCCTCTTGGTATAGGAAAAAACCATGTACATTTTAATAAATCCTTCATCCGATGTTATATTTCACACGATAGAGCCGGTGAGTAATTTGTGAATTAGGAGTGATAATCCTATGTGACCGAATGACTTAATTAATAACTAGATATTTCCTAATTGTCTGAATCAAAATCTTGACTCCGAAAAATGTTTCAAACTCCAAACCAATCACAAACAAAAAGAAACCAACAAATCAGTACCCATGTTAGCAACCAAAGGTTAGCAGGTATAATATTATGGATGGACAGCTAAAGGAAAAACGCAGTCAAATATTTATCGTTTCCCTGCTCAGATCGTCAATCTTGTTCGGACGAGTTTCGAGGAAGAGCGAGACATATAAAGGAAGATGTGGATGCACGTTTCAGGCCCTCGCGAGGTGACGTCGAGTCTTAAAGTGAGACTCTTCGACTCCGGTATGTCATGCAAAAGAAAAGAAGAGAAAAGAAAAGGATTAGCAACGGGAAATATAATTTCTCAACAAGCACGATAAATGCCAACAGACAATTAAAATGGAATGCACGTTTAGCCAAGTTCAGATATATATAGCGTACGGCCTTAATTAACAAATGTAGCAAAATTATTTAAGGGAATAGATCCCTGTGAACAAAGTATACAGGCAGGTTCTCTCTAGTCTAAATATCAGTCTTAGTAGAGATGAGACCAAATGTGAAGCTAACTGCCTTTCACATGTTTTATAGTCTCTAGCAACTTAACAGATTAGAGGATGAGGCATGGCAATGAAAACAATGAAAGCTTAAAGTCGCCTGATGGCAGTATGGTACTACGCTGAAAATCAGATGCAATCTACTCAGACACATTTTGTCTTTTAAAAAGAAAAGAATTCTTAGCTTAAAGAGGAATCTGAAACTTTCGGTTAGTATTACTGCATCTATACGTGAGTTTGTATGTGATTCAAATTACTACGACCTTAGATTATAAAATCTTCTCGATAAAATGAACATTGATGTTTACTTCTACCAAACAGCAACAGAACCCATATTTTCACCAAACCAAATTCTCAAAATACAACAATAACATGTGCAGGAAAGAGAGAAATAATGCACCAAACAGTTTTCGGGCAGAGGGGCAATATACCAGACAGTGTGGGTATACATAGCATGCAGCCTTGGCAGATCATTTGTGTGGATTTAAAGTGGTTAAAACTGAGTTTAAGTATAGAGAATCATTTCCAGAATACATGAAAGCAAATTCTCGACAAGTATTTCACGTGATATTTCAAAGAGAGGAAATACGTCTTTCATTCAGCAAAGTACAAACATGGAAGAAGCATTTTGACGACTGAACACGACTTTTAAAATTTAAACTTACATGCTGCCAAACATTCCAGAATTCATCGAAAATCTCAAGGGCATTATATTTCTACAATGAGCTGAATGATTTTAACCCAAGAGGTAAAACTAAATCAGCAGACATACAGTGTGTCGTGTGCGCATAACAGACATAGCAAATATGCTCTTTTTAGAGTAGAATAATATTATTCATGGAGCCAATTATTCTATCAAACAGGGCCATGTACAACTACTAACCAGCCATCTTGTTTTATTCAGATTGTCATCTATTGCTTCGGACAGAATTCAAAAGCCAATGCTAAACTCTAGAATCCAGTTTCAACCAAACATTCAAATTCAAAAAAGGATCAACTTCAGCAAATGTGCATAATACTCGACATATGCATTCATGTTCACAGAATTACATTAAGCCAAGGAAAGCGACGGAACTGCAAACGATACATTTTATATTACATGGAAACCCATCTTAACAGTAACGAACAACAAAAATAGACATAGGGATACTGATTTTACCTCTTGTGGGTGCAGTGAACTAAGGCGACGAGGTCTCGAATCTATTCTCTCGTATTGATAGATCCGAACTTCGAGCCAAATAAAGTCGATTGAAAGTATTGAGGGTTTTAAGGAACTAAAGTTTTGTCTTTCTTCTTAGATGAATCGAATGAAAAAAAAAAAAAAGCAGAACCGGGATTTTCTCTTCAGTCCCCCAATGGATGCTATAAGCTCCTCTTTTATAGCTGCGGACTAGGGTTTTCCGATTTTTAAATCCCCAAAACAGAAAATCAAGAGCCGTTTTAAGTCAACGATCAATCTCTGTAAAATCGATTTTTTCTCAGAAATTTGAAACCTATTTTGATTTTTGTGTTGACTCCATTAAAGAGGAGAGATGAGGGAACTGGTATATTACCCGAAAATGGAAAAAACCATTTCTGATTTTCGGAGATTGTCGCGTGTCTTGAAGCAAGAGTGTGCAAACACTCCCTTTCGATCGACAGAAACATGCAGGTAAGTAGAAGGAAAGACAAAATTCTAATACGAAAATGTAACAGACAGGACCGCTTACGGCTAAAGCGAGATAGGATTTTGCCAAAGAAAGAGAGGAGCGAAAAGAAGAGAGAGAGGGGAGAGAGATCATTGCACGAAAATGGGTCTGTTTTGATCTGCCATAGTTGAAAGGAAACATGGATTTTGTTTGGAAGAGGAAAGATGAAGGAGATGAGAGAGGAGGAGGCGTGAAGAGAGAGGAGCTGCTGCGTTTGTTGAAAGGGATTAGGGTTCGTTTAGGCGTCAACTGATGAGGGAGTTTAGAAGACAAGTGGGCCGGGTCGTGGGTGGTTATTTGGGCTGGATCGGATAATATTAGATAGTGGGCTGATTTGTTTCAATAAATAATGGGCTGGACGGGTAAGAAAACATGGTCATGTATTTTGGGCCATTAATTTGGCTGAAAAACATTGGTCTTTCCTCCTCTATAAAAATTTCATTGAGCTTCTAATTTAATAACTAGTACAATATATATTATGTGAAATTAATATGTGTAAATCAAAAGACTTGATAAAGTATAATTAATTTAACGAGCACAAAAATTCGAAAATAAAATGACGACGGACCATTTTGAAGGTTGTGATAAGGTAATGCTAATAACGTTGATTAATAATAGTGAAAATAAAGTGTTTAGCTCGTCAATAAATTTAGAAGCCCGTAGGAATAAAAAATAGAAATAAAGGAGGGACGAAATTGGATGTCAACAAGGAGTTCATCTCTAACCAACGCCTATTCATACTACTGAAATGTCTATGTCTCCACAATCGTCTCTAATAATAAAGAATGCATGTATAACTCCTTTATTTGAATAAGCAAGGCGTACTAAGTAAAGGTGTCTAACTAACCTGTTACTTGCTAATTATTAGTTAGTTAGAGTAGCTAATCAATGCCAGACGATATTCCTTTTTGAGCTTAAATCCTATTCTTTGGTAACCGCATTAGTACTTATACCCTCTTCAAAATGTTTAACACACTAACCCTTTTTATTCTAACCTCGTTTTGTAACTTGAAAGGCGTGCAAATTAGGCTAAAATGATTAGAAGCTAATGAATAGTAAGTTAAAAAGAAAAACAAAGAAAAAAAGAAGAAGAGACAAGGTGGGAAGAAGATTGAATAAGAAACAGAGCCAATGCAAAAAATAAGAAAAAGAATGAAAATTGAAACAAAAGAAAGCTAGGAAAGAAGTGGGGAATTGGGTGTGAAATTGGTGAAAGGAAGAACAAGGAGAAGGAAGTAAGGAATGCAATAAAAATGGGTCCGGAACTAAAATGCCCGAAAAAAAAAAACATTTTAAACTAAAATATCCCAATAAAAAAAAAAGTTACCAAAGTACTCATAGCGCAGTAAAATACTGCGCTATAGCACTAACGGAGACGGAGCCGTTAAGTGCTATAGCGTAGTATTTTACTGCGTTATAGAAAAAAATTATTTTTTTTTGGTACTTCTATAACGCAGTAAAATACTGCGTTATAGAAGTACCAAAAAAAAATTTCTTTCTATAACGCAGTAAAATACTGCATTATAGAAGTACCAAATTTTATTTTTTTTGTATAACGCAGTAAAATACTGCGTTAATAAACAGTACAAAAAAAAAATTGGCCAACTTTATTTTTTGCAACACGTGTTATTTTTCATACTTTGACCAATAATTAGTCGTGTGTCAAGATTCCAAAACGTCAATATTTTATATAGAACCTGATATTTTTTTCTGCGTACAATAATGTAGGCTCAATACATCAAGGATACGTAAACGTTCGGATTGTCATTTTAGGGGTTGAAAAGGTGCCCGAAGTAAGTTTTGTTTGAAAAAAACTTAGTGTTTTTTCCATACTTTGGCCAATGATTAGTCGTGTGTCAAGACTTCGAAACGTCAATATTTTATATAGAACCTGATATTTTTTTTCTGTGTACAATAATGTAGGCCCAATACATCAAGGATACGTAGACATTCGGATCGTCATTTTAGGGGTTGAAAAGGTGCCCGAAGTAAGTTTTGTTTGAAAAAACTTAGTGTTTGACTGTAAAGTTAGTTTAGTCAACTTTATGTGTCGAGAAAATTAGTCAGCTTTATTTTAAAAAATTGAAACTGTAGAAGTGAATTGAAATTTATTGCGTATCATCATCTTATAAGTAAATAAAACTGAAAATTTCACGCCAATTTGGGGGAAAATCGAAATTGAATGGGATAAAAGGAGTTTTTTTTAAAATCGGCTCGGCCAAACCGCCTTGTGGCAGTCTGTCCGCATAGATCTCGAAAAAATACGCAATTTAAAAAAAAACGCGTAAAACGGACGTCCGAGCGCAAAGTTATGACCATCTAAAGTTTGACGACTTTACAACTAGTTTTTGTCCCTATATTTTTTAGAATTATATTTATATTCAAAATAATGTTATGTCTTGATTAAAAAATAACACGCTTAAATCAAAATCTTAAAAAATAAAACACCATAAAGTTTTCAAACAAAACTTACTTCGGGCACCTTTTCAACCCCTAAAATGACGATCCGAACGTCTACGTATCCTTAATGTATTGGGCCTACATTATTGTACGCAGAAAAAAATATCAGGTTCTATATAAAATATTGACGTTTCAGAATTTTGACACACGAATAATTATTGGTCAAAGTATGGAAAATAACACTAAGTGTTGCAAAAAATAAAGTTGGCCAATTTTTTTTTGTACTGTTTATATAACGCAGTATTTTACTGCGTTATACAAAAACAAAAAAAATTGGTACTTCTATAACGCAGTATTTTACTGCGTTATAGAAAGAAATTTTTTTTTTGGTACTTCTATAACGCAGTAAAATACTGCGTTATAGAAGTACCAAAAAAAATATTTTTTTTCTATAACGCAGTAAAATACTGCGCTATAGCACTTAACGGCTCCGTCTCCGTTAGTGCTATAGTGCAGTATTTTACTGCGCTATGGGTATTTTGATAATTTTTTTTTTTGTTGGAGTATTTTGGTTCAAAATGTTTTTTTGGGGGCATTTTGGTTCCGGACTCAATAAAAATGAGGTGAAGTTTGCCGTGCTTAAGGAATGAGTAATCATTTGTATCCAAATGTGTATTTTACTCATTCTCAAGCCTACATTATAAGTCTAACATAAGTCTTATTTGATCCTTGACCATGAATGTTCACATCAATAGAGATTTACATGAAAGGGGTTATAGTACCCAAATGTTTATGTTACCTGTCAAGACTTGTGAACAATTTAACAAGATAGGTAGAATGAATATAGTACTAAATAAAACTCAATTGAAAGATACAGAAAACTCAATTGAAAAATACAGACTAATTTTGCTAATTCGTCAAAATTTTGTGACCAATTTAACATGATATGTAGGACGAAGATATGCGAAAATCTCCCTAGTACAATACTGGAAATTACACCCAATAATCTTAAAAAATGAGTGGTTTAAATTATTGATCTCGTTTTACTCCGTGAGCAGACTTTCAAGGTTAAAAAAAAAATAAAAAATTATTACACTCGACATTTTATCCATAGGACAATCGAGGTCAAAAATTCAAGACCACTCAATTCTACGGCTATTATGATAAATCAGCTACCCCAACTATGGGCCCAAATCTTTTTCCGTTTCTATGTTAAACGGGTTAAGAAAATCCGATCCGGAAAATACCGAAGCAAGCAACACTCCAAATACATCAGCTGTGCAAAAATGGCTTGTCACTCAAGTGAAAAATAAGTAGAACAAATCAAATTCTCAGTCCCAAAAGAAACACCAACACAACAGTCAGTTCTTAAATCCGTAACAAATCAGATCAAAGATGTTTCTCACCAGGTAAACTTGTATTTTTGCCCTTAATCTAGGGTTTGTAATTTTTTATTTTTTTTTAATAATTTTGAAGATCTTACTTTTTGGTTATTTGGGTGTTTTAGAACTGAGTATGATAGAGGTGTCAACACTTTCTCACCTGAAGGAAGGTTATTTCAAGTTGAATATGCTATTGAAGCTATTAAGGTAATTAATTACCTCCATTTATCATCTGCTTTTAAATGGATTTGTATGATTTAGAGGGAAAATTACGTTCTATGTCTACTGGGAGAATATATTTACGCCACGTAGCCTATATTTTGAGTTTGTTACCAGGTTTAACCCATATTTGTGTATAAACACCTTTTATACACTTTTATACACATACATTATGTATAATGCTTTCCTCCAGGTATAATGTTGTATAATATTGTATATTGGGCCTACGTGGCGTAATAATTTATGTTGGCTGTATATTTTTGAAAATTTCCCGTATTTAGATTAAGGTTATTGTTGTTTTTGTGGATTTTTAAAGTTGGGTTCGACGGCAATTGGGATAAAGACCAAGGAAGGCGTCGTTCTTGCTGTTGAGAAGCGGATTACCTCTCCACTTCTGGTTTGTACTCTTTGTTTTCTTTTTATATGAATTTATGGTTTTGTGGTTGTTAAGGTAATGGGGTTATATGCGTAGCAGATTTGATAGCATAACAAATTACTATTGTTTCACAGATAATGGCCAAAAACACACTGAAGTATCACTTTTTTGCGAGTTTCCTCTTGAACTATCTTCAATTATCTATGAAAACACACCTCGAAATTAATGAGTCAGCTGTCATGTGGATGAAATTTTATGGGTAAATTAAGCTGTCACACGCCCTTTGACGATTGTATTCAAACACTTGGTCTAGTCAGATTCGAGGTGTAATTTGATAAATAGTTCATTTTCAAAAGTCCAGGTAGGAGACGCAAACACCTGATAGTTCAGTTAGGAAACTCGCAAAAAAAGTGATACTTCGGGTGTGTTTTTGACCATTATCTCATTGTTTTATGAACTTTTTAGGCCTTAATGGACTATAGTGGGTTTCATGTGGGTTCTGGATTTTAATATTACGTCTTCAAGTGATAATAACTGTGTTCTAAATATAATATTTTTACATAATTAATGAATTTCTTCACACAAATACACTGTTTAAGCAATTATCTTGCTGTTGTTTTTGCTTTTTCCATCTTTTCTTGAGCCGAAGGTCTATCAAAAACAACCTCTCTACCTTCACAAGGTAGGGGCAAGGTCTGCGTACACACTACCCTCCCCAGACCCTACTTTTGGGATTACACTGGGTTTGTTGTTCTAATTACATTGTTTGAGCAAAAACTGTTGGGTTTGGCCGAACCTGTAGCCGGGCTTTTAGCTTCGCCCCTGGGTTTGATACAAGATAATTTGCTAACAGCAAGAGTATGAACGAACCAAAATGTAACGTGAGGGAAAAATTGAACAATTTTGGATAGTACGGGGGCAAATTTGAACCCTCTCCCTCTCTTTTTTCTTGGATAAGTACAATTAGAATATTTTGAAAATTAAGGATTATAGGTGCTCTTTGATGTAACATGGAGTAATACATGTTTAGGATCATTTTTGTTGTGTGAGTTCATCCTGTTGCTGCACCATGTCTCTCTCTGTGAGAAGCTAATGCATGGTAACTTATATACTTTTGGATTCTTTGCAAATGACCAATCACAAGCGAATGAATGTCCATGTGCATTAGGGAACAAATAATTCATATTTTTATCATGTGGCTTGAATTTGAATTGGAGTTATTATACACAGTTTGGACATTTACCATTCATCTGACTTTTCTATTTGCTATTATCTTTATTAATATGGGAAATAGGGCGATAAAAGACTTCTTTTGGTTGAGACGGACGGCAGCATGTAGGTCTAAACTTGAATTCTCCACTTTAATGTGATACCATATCCTTTAAAGAACTAAACGACACTATCTAGTTCTAGGTACAATGTTAAGAAGTGCTTTAAACATACTAATAGCTAAAAAAAAGTAACGGAGACGTCAATTAGAGAAGGCTGAGTAAGTTTTAGCTCAGGAATTACTTTTCTGTTTGTTGCTTCTTGCTCTCCTTTATGGCTTGCTTAGTTATGACTTCTTGTGAGTTAATTACTGCATCCCAGATAGGAGAAATACTTTTTAATTAGCTAATCTCTCAGTTTATCTGTGTTTTTTTCCATTCGTGACTCAGATTTGATATTCTTGATCTTGCAGGAGCCAAGCAGTGTGGAGAAAATTATGGAAATTGATGAGCATATTGGCTGTGCAATGAGTGGATTGATAGCTGATGCAAGGACTCTCGTTGAACATGCACGGGTTGAAACTCAGGTATTTAGAGCTAAGGGTTCAAATTTAAGTCATAATATGCTCGCGAAAAATCACTGACTAAGCGTGCTTGTTCTGTTTTCCACCTTTTCAATAGAACCACAGATTCTCTTATGGAGAGCCCATGACTATTGAGTCCACAACACAAGCTCTGTGTGATTTGGCCCTGCGCTTTGGTGAGGGTGATGAAGAGTCTATGGTTAGCATCTTTTCTTTGACTTATCAGTTTCACTATTGATACTTGGGCACAAAGCATCTTTCAAGCAAAGTCTAATTTCATTCAAAAGCATGTGTGGTTGAACTATTTTGTTATTTCCGTTTATTTTGATTAAGACCGTAGGAGCTTAAATGTAGTTGGACTGTTAGATGTTTTTGTTAGTATTGCTACTTGAGTGGGTAAAAATTGTACTTCATTGACTTGATGGAGCTGTTTCATTTTGTGTGCCTGGTAATTCATTTGTTGATTACTCTGTTTTCTCATCTACTTGTCTCTCTAAGAAACCAAGCATGTGTGTGTAACTACGCCTGAATGTGAAATACTGTGGGTTTAATGATGTCATATCATAACTTGATACAAAGCTTTAATGATGTCCTGAAGGTCATTAACTATTCCTCCCCTGTTTCAATTGTTTGTGGGGTCTCAGTATGTTAATGCAAGTCAAATGCTTTAGATCATTATATATGTAAACCTTGTATTAATAGAACTAGAGGCCAACTGATGGACCTAGGCTGAGCTGGTATTTGTTTTTCTGGTAGACTAATGTTGACTACAGAGACTCTTTTCTGTATTTCCTCAAATAACATTGTCTCTCTCTCTCTAAATATAGTGTCTTGAAGGATGTTCTTGTGATCATTTTTAGTGTGTATAGATAATTTATCTGTGTATACGTATAAAAATATCCTCACTCAAGTTTTTACATTCTAAGACAAGAATATTAGCTCTCTTGTTTAAAAAATGGGGAAATGAATGTGATATCTGAACAAACCGTGCTGTTTTATAAAATGCATTTATAAATCTGAGTGAAGGACCTGGTTAATAATAGCTGTTTTCTGTGTGGATCTAACTCATTTTGTGGAATATTTTTGTTGTGCTGAGTGACTTAGTATCTGCTATTTTGTTTTTCCTCTCTGAATAATCTTTAAACAGTAATGAGTTGAGCTAATATCTGAATCCTGTTAAAGGAGCAAACACACTATCCAGAATTAAATTGACTTAACTCACCAACACGAAGGGATTGGCTTCCCTTTGTTTGTCCTATTCAAGTAGAGAAGATTCAAGTCCCGCACCTAAATGCATTATCTTTGGTTTCATGCAGTCCAGACCTTTTGGAGTATCACTTCTCATTGCTGGTCATGATGAGAATGGTCCTAGCTTGTAAGTATTTGCTTCCCACGAGATTGTTGGTAGATATGGCATTACACTCTATAGTTTCTTCTCTTTTTGTTGTTTGATCATATCCGATGAATCTGCATGCAATCATCTTTCAGTTTGTTCATCTTGTTCTGGATATTCTTATTTATTTATTTGTTATTGTAATCTTGTTCTGAATATTCTTTAGAATGGTGAAAGAATATATAACCTCTTTTTTCTCCTGTACCTTTAATTCTGAGTAACACAACCATTATAATTAGTTCTGTTAGTCTGCCAAATAAGATCTATATGCATCATGATTAAATAAGATCACGTCCTTCACTACGAGCTTTTACACATGCTTCTAGAGCTACTCGGTTAGCTACGGCACCTGGCGCATTACCCCAAGGATGTCCTAAAGTTCCTCCACCGAACTGTAGTACGGAATCATCCCCAAAGATCTCGGTCAGAGCAGGCATATGCCAAATGTGAATACCTCCTGAAGCCACGGGTAGAACACGCGGTAAAGAGACCCAATCTTGAGTGAAATAAATACCGCGACTTCGATTTTGTTCAACAAAATCATCACGTAGTAAATCAACAAAGCCCAGAGTTATGTCTCTTTCACCTTCAAGTTTACCTACTACGGTACCAGAGTGAATATGATCTCCACCAGACATACGTAACGCTTTTGCTAATACCCGGAAGTGGATACCATGATTCTTCTGTCTATCAATAACCGCATGCATTGCACGGTGGATGTGAAGAAGTAGACCATTATCTCGGCAATAATGAGCCAAGCTAGTATTTGCGGTGAATCCCCTCGTTAAGTAGTCATGTATTACGATCGGAACACTCAATTCTCTAGCAAATATAGCTCTTTTCATCATCTCTTCGCATGTACCTGCAGTAGCATTCAAGTAATGCCCTTTGATTTCACCTGTTTCAGCCTGTGCTTTATAAAGTGCTTCGGCACAAAATAAGAAACGATCTCTCCAACGCATAAATGGTTGTGAGTTCACGTTCTCATCATCTTTGGTAAAATCAAGTCCATCGCGAAGACATTCATAAACAGCTCTACCGTAGTTTTTAGCGGATAACCCCAATTTAGGTTTAATAGTACATCCTAACAGGGGACGACCATACTTGTTCAATTTATCTCTTTCAACTTGGATCCCATGAGGCGAACCTTGGAAAGTTTTAACATAAGCAGTAGGGATTCGCAGATCTTCCAGATGTAGAGCGCGCAGGGCTTTGAACCCAAATACATTACCTACAATGGAAGTAAACATGTTGGTAACAGAACCTTCTTCAAAAAGGTCTAAAGGGTAAGCTACATAAGCAATATATTGATCTTTTTCTCCAACAACACGCTCGATGCGGTAGCATCGCCCTTTGTAACGATCAAGGCTGGTAAGTCCATCGGTCCATACAGTTGTCCATGTACCAATAGAAGATTCCGCAGCTACCGTGGCCCCTGCTTCTTCA